>NW_027185601.1:1970852-2063078 GCF_028583685.1 Petaurus breviceps papuanus | reverse complement strand
TCTCTCTCTCTCTCTCTCTCTCTCTCTCTCTCTCTCTCTCTCTCTCTCTCTCTCTCTCTCTCTCTCTCTCTCTCTCTCGCTTTTCTTTATATACAGTATTGCCCCTACCTGTGAATAACCTTCCTATTACATCAGCAAAAGGAGACAGGAGTTCATATTTTCTGTTTCTTTAACAGAGGCTTAATCTGAACTAGGTGCTAAGTACCTCTTATTTTAGCAATACAAAAGGAACTTCAAATCTTATTACTGTTACACTATGCAGCTTCCCCCAAAGTCTGTTTGTGATTTGCCCTTCTTTCAAGGCCAACCATCACTCCGATGAGACAGACTTTTCCTGCTGACCTCCTAAATTGTTTTGGACTGGAAAATTGTTTTATCTTGACATTTTGTTTGTTCAGATATTCCAAAGTTTGACTTGAGGCAGTATTTTAATGTTATTTGGAAGAGAATTTTGGAGAGGTGTGGCAAGTCACCACCTTTACTCCATCATCTTGGCTCTGTGACCTCTACTTGTTCTTAAATTTAGCTTTCTCTCCACTACTCCACACTACCATGGGAGGAGAGAGAAAAGAATGATATATTCCAATGAATGATTAACATAAGCTACTTACACACATACACATATAATGCATACACATAAATATGCTTATACACATGCATACATATGTATATATGAACACACAAATGCATATGCATGCACACATATGCGCATATATATGCAAACATATGTGTATGTGTGTGATGTGTATGTATGTATGTATGTGCCCTACCTTACTAATAGGTTTTAATGTTTAAACTATCAGTAATCATAAAATATTCAACAATTTAGTGAAAAGGAAGAATTAGGAAGCTTTTTTTCCCCGTGAAGCCTATTAAACACTTTCCTTTAATCCAAATGGAAACTTCAAAGTGCAAGCACAGCCTACCTAACACTCCTAATTACCTCCTAGAAAACAAAATTCTTCTACTAACTTCACATTGCAAAAATGTTATAAATGGAAGATGCTTTCTTGGGCAGTGAAAACTCTTACTCTTAATACTTTAAATCTTTTAAAATAAAGTTTTGAGATTATAATACAAAAGCATAGCAAACATACTAAGCAGGAATAGATGAGGTAACTTCGATGGACAATAGACTCAAGATGTACAGACCTGATATTCCAAATCATCAGTTATCTACTAGGTTCTGTGACTAGACAGGGGTGAATAGAGTGAAAATCAAAACTCTTATATGGATAATTGCATAATAGAGGATGTTGTAGAGAAATAAAGAAATGATTAACTTAATAGGCAATCCAAATGGAAGGCAGGTGTGTGTGGCACAGGGACATGAATCAGGGCTCTCTTATGGGGACAGATAATCTATCTGGCAAAGATTGCAGGGGACAAAGAATTAAAAAACATTGTGTAAAAGAAGTAAGAAAATTGACCTTATTTTTCATCTTCAGGAATTCCCTAAGCTCTAAGTTGAAGATAGAGCTAGAGATATTGGCTCTCAGCTAAAATCTTGAAATATTCCTCCTTCCTTAGACTTCTTCCTCTATCTGCCAAAAAAATCTTTGGTCACAGCTGGTCATTTACTCAGAGATGAATGGAAAATGCTGGGTTCTAGTGCAAAATATGGAACAGGAAGGGGGATTGATTAAGACAGAAGCCTGGGGGTTCAGGGACTAAATGTCTATAGCCACTTTTTTTTCAAGAGAATAGAGGAGTCAGGCAATCAATGCAACATTGACTCCAAACTTGGCACAAGCAGGGGTAAAAGTTTCATGCCTTTTGTGTTCCAGAAGCTGCTAGGTAAGGTAATTAGCATGAAATCTATTCATATGTATGAATGCAGCTGTTATCAAATTGTTTCCATCACATTCTAGAAAACTGTGATATTTAAAATTGATATTGATGAGTCAAATATACAAACAAACTGGTCACTAGAAGTGAGCTATTCTGTTCTGGTCTGTGAGATTAGTGGAGGACATTAGCATAGCTCTGGAAATTGGGTTATGTGTAGTGAGTGCATCAATGATATAATGAAATGATACTGAAGGGACTTTCCAGAGTCAAGACAGCTGAGTAAACAATACATCACTGTAACTCCCCCATACTCACCTCCAAATAGTGGTAAAATAGCTTCCCAAAACAGTTAATGGAACAGCGAAACCAGCAAAAACACAAGGTGAAACCAACTTTGACCTCAAGAAACTTTAAAGATTGGCAAGAAAAATCTGTCTCACTCAGGGAAAAGTGGAGTGTAGTTCAGGACAGAAAACATCTCAGCAAGCCAGCAGCCAGCCAATCCTCAGCAAAACAGTGGGAGATCCTGAGACACAGTGCAGTGGAGCAAATACCAATCCCCCTCTCCCACATAGCTCAGCACAGTTAGGGGAATGGCAGAAACCAAATTAAAAAAAACCTGCCACTTGCTTCAGCATAGCCCTGGTCAAACAAGCAGCCACTAGCATCCAGACAACTATGTACTTCAGCTTAGCTCCAGTGAAATGCAAACACCCTGCTGTCCTCAGGGCACTCCAGACACCAGCACTGGGACCCTGACTTAGTACCACATAACCTGTCAGAACAGTACAGACTTCAACAGTGTCAGTCACTCCCCAGCCCATCCTCCTAACACAGTACCAGACAAAAGGGTCCCCTATGGGCATCATGGCAAAATCAGTGCAGAAAGAGGTAAATATCCAGGGCCTGCAGTCCCTGACAGAAGAAACCTGAGATAGTGCCTCTGTCACGCTGTGAGCAGAACTCAAATTTAAAAGAAAGGACAAAAGATCAGAAAAGATGAACAAAAGCAACAACATCAACAAAAAGTATCTGACTATAAAAAGTTATTAAGGTGGGAGGAAAAATCAACACAAACTCTGAAGAGGACAACACATAGGCAAATATCAAAACACCCATGGGCAAAACTCCAAAGGAAAAGAGGAAATGGTCACAAGCCCATAAAAAACTCATGGAAGAACTCAAAATAACTTTAAATCATGTAAGAGAGATAAAAAATGAGGAGAAGAAATGAGAATAATGCAAAAGAATTTTGGGGAGAAAAAGTTATTAACAGCTTGGAAAAAGAAAACAACTGCTTAAAAGTAAATTATCCAAATGGAAAAAGAGATACAAAATGCCACAGAAGAAAATAACTCCTTAAAATGTACAATTGAGCTAATGGAAAAGGAAGAACAAAAGTCAATTGAGGAAAAAACTCCTTAAAAGTTAGGATTTGGCAAATGGTTACTAATGACCCCATGAGCCATCAAGAATCAATCAAATTAATTCAAAAGAATGAAAAAAATAGAAGAAAATGTAAAATACCCCATTGGGAAAACAACTGATCTGGAAACTAGATCCAGGAGACACAATGTCAGAATCACTGAACTACATGAAAGCCAGAATCAAAGGGAGGACCTGAGCAGCATCTATCAAGAAATTCTCAAGGCAAACTGCCCTGATATCTTGAAACCAGAGGGCAAAATAGGCACTGAAGGAATCTACTGATCACCTCAGGAAAGAGATCCCAAAATAAAAACTCCAAGGAACATTATAACCAAATTTCAGAACTATCAAGTGAAGGAAAAAATACTGCAAGTAGCCAGAAAGAAACAATTCAGATATAGGGAAGTCACAATTAGGATTACACAGGACTTAGCAAGAGGTAATATTAAAAGGACGAGAGGTTATAGAACATGATATTCCAGAAGGCGAAGGAACCAGAACTATAACTAAGAATCACCTCTGTGGCAAAATTAAATATAATACTTCAAGTGAAAAATGTTCATTTAATTAAATTAAATGTTCATTCAATTTAAATAATTAAATTCAATTAAATTCCAGGCTTCATGAGGTGAAGACCAGAACTAAAACAACATCAACAAAATTGACCTCTGCTTTCATGACCCAAGAGAACCATAAACATGTAAAAAGGGGAAAGAAAATAAAAAAGATTCAATAAAGCTAACTTGTTTACATCCCTATATGGGAAGATGATTATTGTAATTCTTAAAAATTGTACTACTAATAGAATGAAAGGGTCATATAAAGAAAGACTGTACAAGTATATAACGTGAATTGGAGGGAATGACACAAAAATAATAAAGGGATGAGAAAGTAGTACTCTGGGTGCAGAAGGAAGGGAAAGGTAGAATGGGGAAAATTATTTCACATGAAGAAGCATGAAAAACCTATTTCAGTGGAGGGAAATATGGGAGGGTTGGTGATGGGTATCACTTGAACCTTATCCTTATCAGTACTGGCTCAAAGAGAAAATAATATGCACAATTTATATATGTATAAATCTAACTTACCCAACCAGAAAGTAGGAGGGAAAAAGATTAAGTAAGTGTTGGTGGGCATGGACTGACCAAAAAAAGAGAACATACCAGGGGAGTAAATAGACAGAAGGAAAACATTGGTGAGGAAGAAAAGAGTAAAAGGAGAGAGGACAAAGAAAAATAAGCTAGGGCGGCTAGGTGGCACAGTGAGTAAAAGTGCTGGCCCCGAAGTCAGGAGGACCCGAGTTTGGTTCTGGTCTCAGACACTTAACACCCACACAAAAAAACTAGCTGTGTAACCTTGGGCAAGTTACTTAACCCCAATTGCCCTCCAAAAGGCAAAAAAAACAGGATAGAGGGAAATACACAATAAATAAGCATAACTGAATGTGAATGGGATGAACTTTCTCATAAAATGGAAATGGAAAACAGAGTGGATCAATAAGAAGAATGCTACAGTATACTGTTAACAAGAAACACACTTGAAGCAAAGAGACACACAAAGAGTAAAGGTAAGGGGCAGGAGCAGAATCAATTTTTATGCTTCAGCTGAAGTAAAAAAAAAAGGAAAAATGGGCCTAATTAAAAGAGATAAGGAAGGTACATCTTGCTAAAAATACTTTAGACAATGAAGTAATATCAATACTAAACATGTATGCACCAAGTGGTATAACATACAAATTCTTAAAAAAAGTTAAGTGATTTACAGGTTCATGCCCAAGAAGAGATGGAGAGCATTGCAAAATGTGAAATAGATAATTTTGATTATATTAAATTAAAAAAGCTTTTGTAAAAACAAAATCAATGCTACCAAGATTAGAAGGAAAGCAGGAATCTGGGAAACAATTTTTACAGCCAGTGTTTCTGATAAAGGCCTCACTTCTTTCTTTTTTTCTAAAAGCAATCGGGGTTAAGTAACTTGCTCAAGGTTACACAGCCAGTTATTTCTGGGTGTGGTGCTAAGTGTCTGAGCCTGGATTTGATCCCTAGGTCATCCCGACACTGGAGCCGTTGCTCTTACTCGCTGAGCCACCTGGCATACCCTAAGCAATTGGGGTTAAGTAACTTACTCAAGGTTACATGGCCAGGTGTTTCTGGGTGGGTAATAAGTGTCTGAGCTCGGATTCAATCCCCAGGTCATCCCATCACTGGAGCCAGTGCTCTTATTCGCTGTGCTACCTGACTGCCCCTAAAGACCTCATTTCTAAAATAAATAGAAAGCTGAGTCAAATGTATAAGAATACAAGCCATTCCCCAATTCATAAATGGCCAAAACAAAAGAACAGGCAGTTTTCAGATGAAGAAATCAAAGATATCTCTAGGCAAATACCGTAAATTGATTTTAATTAGAGAAAAGCAAATTAAAAAAAAAAAAACAACTACTCCTCTGAGGTACCATCTCATACCTATCAGATTGGATAATATGACAAAAAGAGAAAATGATAAATGTTGGAGAGGATGTTGGGAAATTTGGACACTACCCTGTTGGTGGAGATGTGAACTGATCAAACCCTTCTAGAGAGTAATTTGGACCTATGCCCCAAAGTCTATTAAACTGCATACCATTTCATCCAGCAATATCACTGCTAGGTCTATAACCCAAACAGAACATAAAAAATGGAAAAGGACCTACATGTACAAAAATAATTATAACAGCTATTTCTGTGTTGGCAAAATATTGGAAATTGAGGGTATCCCATCAACTGGGCAATGGCTGAAGAAACTGTGGTATATGAATATAATGGAACACTATTGTGTAATAAGAAAAATAAAACCTATAAAGACTGGTATAAACTGATGCAATGTGAAGTGAGGAGAAACAGTAAAACATTGTACACAGTATCAGTAACACTGTGTGATGATCAACTATAAAAGACTCAGCTCTTCTCAAAAACACAATGATCCAAGACAAGTACAAGACTCATAAAAGAAAATGCTAGCCACATCCAGATAAAGAACTGATGGACTCTGAATAGAGATAGAAGAATATTTTTTCCTACTTTCTTTTTTTTTTCCTTTTGATGTGTTTCTTCTTTCACAACTGTGACTAATAGGGAAATATGCTCTACATGATAACACACTTATAACCTATATCAAATAGTCTACCATTTTAGGAAGAGGGAAAAGGAGGAAGAAAAATTTGGAGCTCAAAATCTTGGAAAAATGAATGCTAAAAATTGTCTTGACATATAATTGGGAAACATAAAATATTATTAAAAAAGAAATGGTACTAATGGGGCAATGTTATGATTATATCTGGAACTGGAATCTCTTTAGTTTTTCTACAACTTCTCTTTTAACATATAGTTCATATTATTAATAGTAAATGACTTCTATTACTATCAAAAATTGACTAAGATTAAGAATAGGTCTAATATTTTACTTTTCCAACAAACTTAGCTGTGAAATTAAATCTACCAATATTCTCTCTGGTCTACCATCATATAAAGGGGAGTTCACCTAACAATAAATTACAGAGGGTTCTCTTTTGTTCTCTTCAAGGAGATTTCAAAGTTTTCAAAGGTCTCGAGATAGACTGTTTTGAGTTTACAGGGTTACACAACAATTTTGTGAAGTCTGTTGACAGATAAGAGTAAAAACATTCCATTAACCTTCCAGAAGTTATACGACTTGCCTTTCATCACATAGACAGAATCAGGCATCTTCTGATTCCAAGCTGCGGATTCTATCCCCTATACGATGTTGCCTCTTTGACCAGAAATGTGTATATTGGAATGGCCTTGCTTTTGTAAGTTAATAGATAAACATGTAAAGTTAGGATGATAGGCAGGTTTATTTTTGAGGGTTACAGAAGGAATAGATTCATGATCACCTTCCTTCAACATATGATTGTATGGGAAATTTCTAGTCAAACTCTTGAGACACAATAATTTTAAGACTGATCATATGTAATTCCATATACTGAAGCAGAGAAACTAAATCATGTACTGAAATATATATATATATATATATATATATATATATATATATATATATATCACTTAGTAGTAGGACCACTCTGTCAGGATGGCTTCATGGCCTTCAAGAACTCATAACCAATTTTTAAAAATATGATAAGACATTGAGGCATAACTGTGGTTCACACGTTTGAAGCTACTAAACAAAAAGTAAAGGTTGTAGTAGGTATTGAGAAACTGGCCTCAAGTCAATCAAAAAAAAATATGTGAATTCCTTGGAAAATTATTCATATTTTTTTCTTTTAAATGATATTCCTCTAACAAAGAGGGTTACAGCCCCAAATAATGATCTTTAAAAAAATAATGCAGTGGAAAAATACTAAATTTCGAGCCTCTTGCTACAGTTCAAATCCTGCCTCTTTCAGTTGATACCTGTGATCTTAGGAAAGCCATGTGTCTTTTGTGGCTCTCAATTTCTTCAGAAGTAAAATGAGGGGGTTCAATTGGGAGGTTGCTAAGGTAGCTTCCAATTTTAGATCTGCTATCCTAGGATGTTTTTCCCTCAGGTTTTAAATTATGAATACAACTAATAATCTTTTGCCCAGAGTCTTTTTTTAAAGTTTAATTTTCACATTAGCTGTCAAGCAATAAGGAGATATTTGAGTAAAATAAGAAAAGGGTCAGGATTAGCAAACACTGGGATAAAACACTGAAAAGTTTTATGATCTGCTACATTAATAGGATTCTAGATTTAGGGAAGGATGAGAACTTTAAAGGCCATCTAGTCTAACCCTCATATTTAACAGATAGGGACAGTGAGACCTAGAGAGATCATTAAGATCACAAAAGTAGGCAGGTAGTAATGATGGATCTGGGATTTAAACCTAGTTTCCTGAGTCTAAACTGAGTCTTCTTCCACTACACTTTGCTGCTCACCTCTTATCCCCATTCCTGCTCTCCTCCATAGTTCTTTCTTTTTAAAAAATTTTAAATTTACTTTATTATTAATTTTTGGAAAAAAACAAGAATTTCTCTAACAACATAATAAAAAGATGATTATACATGCAACTGCAAATCTATTAAATACAACTTGCTATTCCTTTTAAGTATATAATAAAGTTATCATGTCAATTATTTTTTTTTGGTCTTCTTTTTTCCTTCCATACCTCCACTCCCTAGAGACAGCTACCATCAGACACAAATGTGTATGTGGGAGGGAAGGGCGATTGTGTGTGTGTTCATGCATGTGTGTGTGTGTGTGTATGTATGTGTGTATGCATGTGCACGTGTGTGTAAAATCTTCCCCCACTCAGCCATCTGCTGTTTGTTAGATCCATAGATCTTTCCTTTCATCCTACTAGACTATTATTTTTTGAGATTGGGCTTGTACAGCGATGACCACAAGATGCTGAATAGAAAGCTATAATTTGAGAATAGACAAGTTTTTTTTTGACAATACTGGAACAAATTAATTTATTTGTGAAAGCTAAAGTATGAGAGATTTCACATCTGGAGTGATGGAGATGTAATTTAATAAAATTAAGAATTATACGGGGCAGTCAGGTAGCACAGAGAGTAAGAGCACCGGCCCCAGTGTTGGGATGACCTGGGGATCGAATCTGAGCTCAGACACTTAGCACCCACCCAGAAACACCTGGCCGTGTAACCTTCAGCAAGTTACTTAATCCCAGTTGCTTAGGGGCAGCCAGGTAGCACAGTGAGTAAGAGCACCGGCCCCAGTGTTGGGATGACCTGAGGATCGTATTCGGGCTGAGATACTTAGCACCACACCCAGAAATAACTGGCCATGTAACCTTGAGCAAGTTACTTAACCCCAATTGCTTTTAAAAAAAGAATTATAAAGAAAATGTTGAATTATAAATTTAGAACTACAACAAACTTCAAAGTCCATTTAGTTTAACAACCTTATTTTATAGATGGGAAAAATGAGAGCCAAGGAGAATATGTAACTCCCTAAAGTAAACTCGATATTAGTAATCATCTGGTCTTTGAAGGTCCACTTCTTCATAGTTAATGTTTTTGTTCATTTGTTTCCTTTTGATGCAATTAGATTTAAGTGACTTGCCCAAGGTCACACAGCTAGTAAGTGTCTGAGGCCAGATTTGAACTCAGGTCCTCCTGATTCAAGGGCCAGTGTTCTAGGTGCTGTGCCACATAGCTGCACTGTATCATCTAGTTTAACCCCCTCTGATTTTACAGTGAGGAAAGTGACATAAAACAAGGATAAGCAATTTGCCCAAAGTCACATCAAAGATAAATAGTAAAGGTTAGATTCAAAGAAAGTTCCTCTGACTTCAAATTGAACAGGTCTTCAACTTTGACATTTCCCTTAACTTTAGGAAAAGATACTCTCAGAGAAATAAGCGCAGATTTTTATTGAAAACAGCTTTCATCCTTCCTCACTTTGCTCCCTCATCTTGTCCATCTTTGTTTGACTTTAAATACTGTGAGATTAAAGTCTCTTCTTGCTATTCTTTTGTTCAATCATTTATTTTCTTCCAGGGCCAGGGAATTCCCAAGGAGTTTATCTTTTCTATGAGAATGGATTCTTTTTTTTCCCGCTTTATGCTAGAAGCCAAAAGATTAATCCTTTAGAATCTCAATGAATCACCTAATTAGAAACTTACTAAAAATGAAATAAGTTAATTATGTTTAATTTCTTCACAAAGATCAAATAGCAACTAAATCACTTTCCCAAGGCAATTTTCCTTATTTGTAGCATAAATGAAAGAAAGAAAAATTCAAACCAAGTTCTCATCGCTATTATTGTAGCATGACAAGGATGCAATAGATCTCTGTGTTTTTGATTAAAAGATCTAACCCAGCATGAATCTTTCCTCATGCATAGTTAGTGTTTACAGCCAAAAAAAAATCTAATGATTGCAGGGACAAGCAAATGATTGTGGCCAGGAGAAAGTTAGGAAAAGTCCAGGCTCATAAGGCCTACTAAACTTAGTTAATAACTATAAAGGATATAATATTATGCATAAGTGTGGCAGGTGTCACTGTTTAACACCTGGGCATGGTTTTCCTTGTTTGGACTGAAATCCCCAGTTACCAATAAGTTAGGAAACAAAGAAAGGGACTTGATTACCAAAATTATTCTATTACAATCATGTATGATAACTTGCTCAGCTCTTCTTCAGTTGATGAGCATCCCCTCATTTCCAATTCTTTGCCATCACAAAGAGTTACTATGAATAGTTTTGTACTTGAGTTCTTTTCCTTTTCCATTGATTTCTTTAGAACATATATTTAGTAGTCATATTGCAGGATCAAAGGGTAAATACAGTTTTTATAACACTTTCAACATAGTATCAAATGGTTCCCCAGAATGAGCAGTAGTTGACAATTCCAATATTCATCACTAATTTATTTCCCCACATCCCCTCCAGAATTTGTCATTTTCCTTTTCTGTCATGAAAGCTAATCTGAAGGATGTGAAGTGGTACCTCAGAGATGTTCTAATTTGCATTTCACCACTTGTTAGTTATTTAAAACATTATTTTATATGACTATTAATTTTAGCTAGAAAAACAAAACAAAATCACTAATTCATACCTCTTGAATATTTATCAACTGAGGAATGGTTTTTGTTTTTCAAATTTGGGCCAGTTTTCTATATATTTGAGAAATGAAACTTTTATCAGAGATATTGCTGTGAATATTTCCCCCAGTTTACTGCCTTCCTTTTAATTTGACTATTTTTAGCTTTGATTTGGGGGGGGGGACCTTTTTAATTTAATGTAATAAAAACTATTAAAGGAACAAAAAATATTAAAGAAAAGATCTCCTTAAAAATCAGAATTGACCAAATAGTAAAAGATGTACATAAAACAGTGAATAAAAGAACTCCTTAAAGAGTAAAGAGCAAAATAAAATAAAAAACCGAAAAAATAGAAGAAAATTTGCAATATCTCAAAGGAAATACAAATGGCCTGGAAAACATATCAAGTCAACACAATTTAAGAATTATTGTACTATGTGAAAATTGTGATAAAAAAAGAGCCTAGACATCATATTTCATGACACTATAAAGTAAAACTGCAAAGGAATCTTAAGAATAGAGGCCAAGGTACAAATGTAAAGAATCACTGATAATCCCCTGAAAGAAATCCCCAAATGATGCATCCCAGAAATTTTGTGGCAAAAATTCAGAGCTCCATAGTCAAAGAAAAACTATTGTTAAGCAGTCAAAAATAAATATTTCAAATACCATAGAGTCACGATAATGTAAGATATAGCAGCTACCATGATAAAGCACTGGAGGACTTTCTTAAAGGCAAAGGAGTTAGGAGTAAAATGAATGATAATATAATTAGCAAAATAAGTATAATCCTATAGGTAAAAAAGTAGATATTTAGTGAAAGAGAAGACTTTCAAGCATTCCTGATGAAAAGATGAGAGTTGATTAGAAGATATGACATTCAAACACAGGACTCAAGAGAAGCCTAAAAAGGTAAACATCACTGAAAAATCATAAGGGATTCAAGAAAGTTTAACTATTTATGATCTCATATGGGAAGATTATACATGAACACCCTAAGGATATTATCATTATTAAGGTATTTAGAAGGAGTATATTTAGAGGATATTTGATTGAGTCTATTATGTTGGGATGATTTCAAAAGAAAAAAGGAGGGGTGAGAAAGGAATAAAATGGGAGAAGTGGGGAGGGGAAGAATAGTGGAAATTATCTCACATAAAAGACAAATACAAGGAATAATTTGTATCATGGAGAGGAAAATATGGCCAGAGGTGGTTAATGTTTGAACTCTATTCTCATCTGAACTTGCTCAGGGATGGAAAAGTATATATAAACACATAATTGGGTATAGACATTCATCTTACCCAAAAGGGAAATAACAAAAGAGGCAAAGAGGTTAAGGAAGCACCCTTAAGAGAAGGTAACTTAAGAAAGGCAGGGGCAGGAGCAAAATAGAGTTTTGGTGAGGTAATGGATAAAAAAGAAAAAAAATATGATGTTTATAGAAGAAATACTTGAAACAGAAAGATACAGAGTTCAAAGAAGAGGTTCAAGCAGTATCTATTATGTTTCAACTGATGTAAAACATAGGAAGGGGTAATGTCATGATCTAAGACTAAAAAAAAGGAACTACACAAGTAATTGAAAGATAGTCAGAGAAATTACCTTTTGCTAAAAGTTACCATAGACAAAGTAATATCAGTACTGAACATTTATACAACAAATTATACAGCATCCAAATTCTTGAAGATGAAGTTAAATATGCTACAGGAGGAAATCAAATGTAAAACCATACTAGTAGGAGACCTCAATTTATTCTCTCATATTTAGACAAATCTAACAAAAAAAAACTAAATAAGAAAGAAGTTAAGGAGATGAATAAACTTTAAAAAAAAGCTTGATGTGATAGACCACTAAAGAATATGGGAATTGGAATTGAGTGGGAATGAAAAAGAGTATAGCTGTTTCTCAATTGAGCATGGTATCTTCACAAAAAACTGATCAGGTATAAGGAAATAAAAGCTTCACAAACAGAATCATAAAATCAGAAATATTCAATGCGTCTTTTTCAGACCAAATGACCTTTGAAGCACAGATTGCAAATTAATTGGAAGATAAATGATCTAATCATAAACGATGAATGTGATAAGAACAAAGTAATAGAAACAATTAGTAGTTTTATTAAAGATGAAAATAATGACATAATAGACCAAAAATATGGAATGCTACCAAAGTACTAACAAGGGAAAATGTTTATCTCCACATGCATATAACAATACAAAAGAGAAAAAGGAGATAAACAATTTGGATATGTAACTAACATAAACTAGAAGAGCAAAAAAAATTTAAAAACTCTCAATCAAATACCAATATAGAAATCTTGAAAATCAAGGGAGAGATTAGAAAAATAAAAAAATAAAACTCAGCTGATTTTATAAAGATAACAATAAAATAAACCAATGGCTAAACTCCTTGTTTTTAAAAGAAAGAAGAAAATCAAATTACTGGTATCAAAATTGAAAAGAATTAACAAATGAAGATAAAATCAAAGCAATTATTAGGAGCTATTTTGTCCATTTACCAATAAAACTGATGATCTATGTAAAAATGGAGAATATTCATAAAAAATATAAATTGCCCAGATTAACAGAAGAGGAAATGGAATATTTAAATAGCCCTATCTAAGAAAAAGAAATCAAATAAATCATAAATAAGCTCCCTAAGGGGGAAATGATAGTAGATGGATTTACAAGCAAATTCCACTAAAGATGTAAAGAACAATTAATTCTACCACTAAATAAACTGTTTGAAAAAAAAAGGGTGAAGTCATACCAACTTCCTTCAATGAAACTAATATAGTTTTGATACCCAAACCAGAGAAAACAAAAACAGAGAAAGAAGACTGCCAACCACTTTCCTAATTAATATTGATGCAGAATATTAAATAAAATATTAGCAAGGAGACAATGGCAGCATATCATATACACAATGACCTGGATGGTGTTGTACCAGTTATGCAGAACAGGTTCTGTACTTGAAAATCATTAAACATAACTGACCACATCAATGACAAAAACAATGCAAAGGATATACCTGTATAAAAATGCAGAAAATCATTTGAAAAGAAACCTACAACATCCATTCCTACTAAAAATACTAGAAAGTATAAGAATAAATGGAGTTTTTCTTAAAATGATAAGTAGTTTCTATATAAAACTGAGATCAAGCATTACTTATAATGGGGATGAGAAGCCTTTCCCATAAGATTAGAAGTAAAGCAAATGTGTCTATAATTACAAATATTATTGTACTAGACATGCTAACTATAAAAATAAGGCAAAAATGGAAACTGAAAGAATAAGTGTAATTGAAGAGGAAACAAAACTATCACTTTTTGAAGGTGATATGATCATATACTTAGATATCCCTATTGAATTAACTTAAGAATCCCATAAAAATAATGAAAATTTTAGCAAAGTTGTAGCACATAAAATAAACCAGCACACATAACCAGTATTTTTCCATATCACTAACAAAGTGTAGCAGAAAGAGAGAGAGGAATTCCATTTAAAATAACTGCCAATAGCACGAAATATTAGCAAATCTACCTATCAAGACAAATCAGGAACTATACAATTAAAAAACCACTTTTCACAGAAATAAAAATAAATCCAAGTGACTGGAAAAATACTAATTGTTCAGAGGTATACTGAACCAACAAGACAAAATGACAATACTGCCTAATTCAGTTTACTTATTGAAAGTCATACCAAATTATCAAAGAATTATTTTAGTGGGTGAATAAAAATGATAATACAACTCATCTGGAGGTACAAAAAGTCAAGAATTTCAAAGAAATCAATGAAAAAATGTAAAGGGGTCTAGTTATACCAAATCTCAAATTATACTACAAAGCAATAATCATCAAAATGACCTGTTACTGAATAAGAAACAGATTGGTTAGTAAATGAAATAGCTTAGGTTCACATTATACAAAAACAAATGAGCACAGTAGCTTAGTGTTTGATAAATCCAAAGATCCCAGCTTCAAGGATAAGAATTCATTATTTGATAAAACAAAACAAAACAAAACAAAAAACTGCTGTGAAAACTGCAAATCAGTCTGGAAGAAATTAGGCACAGACCAACACCTCACACTCTGTAACAAGATAAGCTCCAAATGGGGATGTGATTCGGACTTAAAAAAAAGATAATATCAAAAGCAAATTAGGAGCACATAGAAAAAGAAAATACATGTCAGATCTATGTATGGTGGAAGAATTCATGACCAAACAGGAAACAGAAACTATCACAGAGGTAAAAATGATAATTTTCATTATAATAAATAAAAACACTTTCCCCCCATCAAAACCAATTCAATCAACTTTAAAAGGAAGGAAGAAAGCTGGAAAAAATATTTAGAGCAATTTCTCTAGTAAAGGTCTCATTTTTTCAAATATATAGTAAACTGGGCCAAATTCATTAAAAAAATAAGAGCCATTGCTCAATTGATAAATATCCAAGGAATATGAACTGGTACTTTTTAAGCAGTAATATAAAAATGTTTTAAATAATTAAGAAGTTAGGAAATGCAAATTAAAAAAAAAACTCTTTGAAGTACCACTACACATCCCTCAGATTATTTAACATGACAGAAAAGGAAATGACAAATTTTGGAGAGAATATGGGAAAATAGATTAGTAAAGAATATTGGAATTATGAACTAGTCCAATCATGCTGGGGAACCATTTGATACTATGTTCAGAGTGATATAAGACTTTGTATACCCTTTGATTCAGCAATATGACTACTAGGTATATGTTCTAAAAAAATGAAAGGAAAAGGAAAAGGACTCATGTACAAAAATATGTATAGCAGTTTTTTTTTGTGGTGGCAAAGAATGGGAAAATTAGGCGAAGTCCATCAATTGGGGAATAATTGAACACGTTATATATGATTATGATAGAATACTATTCTTCCTTAAGAAGTAATGAAGAGAATGGTTTCAGAAAGGTCCAAAAATATTTATATGAAATAATTCAAAGTGAAGTGACCAGAGTCAGGATCACAACTGACAAAGTACCAGAAATATTGCTGAGATAATCAACTGTTAAAAATTTAGTAACTCTGATGAACACAATGACCTCCCACAGTTCTAAAGGAGGTATGATGAAAAATGCCATGCACTTACAGATAGAGAATTGATGGATGCAGAATGCCAGTGTAGCAGCAAGCACCCCAAGCGTTCTCAGGGTTTGCTGCTAGCACAGGTTCTTGGATCTGCTTTGATAAAGGAAAGCAACTCAAAAGGAGTTAACAAGCTTACTTTAATCATTCAGACATATATCGTTTACCTTGGTCAGGGGAAAAAGGGCAGCACCCCAAACTTCAAAGTATACAGGCAGAATTATCAAGACAGAAACAGATCAAGTAAACAGCTTTCCAAATTGTCCAGCCATTACATCTATATCAAATCAACATCTGGCTTTCAACATCTGGGTTTTTCAAAGACGGGGGGGGGCCCCTCTGGACAGCGGCTTCCCAGAATCCAGATCAAATCACAGAACACTTCTCAAAGTGAACCCCCAAAACAAAGCTTCAAATCAGGGTTTATATACCCTTCTGCTGGCTCAGAGAATGTAACAACCTTATTGACTCACTGGCCAATCAAGAAGTATCTACTGAAAAACAAGCCTCCCACCCCAGGCTTCAGGTGCACTTTAGCCTAGGGGCAGGGAAGATCTTCCAAATTTGCATTCCCATTACAGCCAGTTAACACATATTATTTTTCTCTCTCCCCCCCCCCCCAGAAAAGAGCAAATGTAGAAATATGTTTTGCCTCACATCATATATATAATGGGTACTGAGTGCCTTGCCTTCTCAATAGGGGAGAAATGGGGAGGAAGGGTATAGATAATTTCAGATTTATTATAAAAATATGAATTCCAATTTTCATCCCTTTTTTCACATCCCTCTTTCAACCACTGAGAAGGAAAGCAATATAATATCACCTATATGTGTGAAGTCTTGCAATATATATTTCAATATTAGCTACGTTGCAAAAAAGCAAGAGATATAAATAATAAAAGGCATGTTTTATTCTTGATGACTGTACTCAGAATTCATCAGTTTGAAAGTGAGAATTTAAGATAAAAAATAACAATTAAAATAATTGAGATCTAGGAAGCTCTGGGAGGACTAAGATGTGCCTCTAATAAATGTCTGATAAAGCAATGGGAGGGTGGGAACACTTTTCATTTCTGGGTAAGACAGACAATCACACCTATCTACACCAACCATACTTATCATTGTGCTCACCCAAATGCTCTATTACATTTTCTTCCTCTCCTATAAAAAAGCTCCTTTTCTTCCCTCTTCTGAGCCCAATACTGGTTTTGCAAGGCAAACAAAATCTATACTTATAGCCACCTAAAGCAAATTGTAGGTACTCCTAGGAAAAACAATAATAACCCTTACTCAGCCCACAGTGTTGCTTCTGACACTCCATTCTCTGGCTGACATAGTCACATGGTTTTGGCAAAAATCTCAGAGGCTAAGGTGCACTCTAGGGCAACTAAGAAGTTTCTCTACCACACCCATTTTTTCATTCTGTGTCAGTCAGAGAGAGTCACATAGGATGAGCAAGAATGCATAGATTGAGCTCTGGATTGGAGATATTTTTAAATTATGTTTCCCTTCAAATCCAAGAAAGAGCTAGGCTAAAAACTCTGTGCCACTCTGCCTCATTAAATCCAATTTACAAGCAAGTTAAGTCATCACCCTAGTGATGTTACTGGTCCTCTTCAAAAATAAAGATTAACGGGGTGGCTGGGTGGCACAGTGAATAGAGCACTGGCCCTGGAATCAGGAGGACCTGAGTTCAAATCTGGCCTCAGACACTTAACACACTTACTAGCCATGTGACTTTGGGCAAGTCATTTAGCCCCAACTGCCCTTCCTTCCCCCCTCCAAGAAAGCAAAAAAAAAAAAAAAAACAACAACAAGAGTCAACTTTCAGATTTTCATGTCTACAGGACCACAGTACTTTCAGGCACCTAGATTCTTTCAAACCTGGTGTCACTGTGAATTACTCACTTTCTCTCATGCAACATTCACATCTCAATGTTCAGTTTTGTTGGTTTTATCTCTATATCTCTTCACATCTGTCCCCTCCTCTCTACCCATAGAGCCATTCCCCCAATGTTTGTGTGTGTGTGTGTTTGTGTGTGTATGGTGCCTGTCAGTAATAACAAAAGTGATGATGATGATGGTTATTATCATGCTAACAATAAAGATGACCTATGGCAACTAAATAAACCTGGGCTCATAAGCCATAGATTTGGAAAGAGTATGAGAGGTTTACAAATTCATCTCATAGTTACTAGCCAAGCAAGCACAACAATACCACTTAACCTCTCTGATTGTCAGGAAGTTCTCTAAAAGAATTGTGGAAAATTGAAATCTATCTTGGTGGAGGATGTTCCCTCCACACAAAATCACAAGCTGTTGATTTTCTGATACAATGAACCCATTCCTTAGAAGACAATCAATAACTCTGTCTCATGTATAAGTAAGTATGGAAATTATATAATACAGTTTGCATCATTTTACAATACCATCCCCTCATTTTACATAGGGGTAAATGAAAGTTCAAGGAGGGGAAGAGGATAGTCTGACAATTTACAACACAACTCAAAATGTATGTATTAAGCATCAATTATTCCCTTAGAAACGTGTGGTTTTATGAATACAAAGAAAAACCAAAACATTAAAATCCATACAGTTAAAGAAAGGAACTGAATTAGAAATAATTTCATTTAACCTGTATCCGATAAAGGAGTATTGAAAAATATTATTTAGTACAAGATAGTAGAAAAAATATATTATCTCAACAAGGCTTAAAGGAAAACTACATTATTTTTGAAGGCATTACAAATAAATGAAATACCATAAGTAAAATTATCAGTAACAAAATGGTCATACACACTAAGCAACATAACATCCTAATATTTAAAGGAAGGGATAAGGACTAAATCTGCAGTTTCATTGGCATAATAAACTCCTAAGAAAAGAATGTAGTTGGCTTCTTCTCCTCAACTTAAAATCTTAGGGTCACTTGGGAGAAACTTTTATAGCTGACAGGTTATCTATCACTCCACCAGTATGTGTCAGAAAAGGTATTTGAACTCTGGTTTTCAGTGCTAGCTCTGTAGCCATTATTCCAGTTTTTTTCTCATTTAAAGTAAAAACTAACTAAACTGAAAACAAACAAACAAACAAAAAACTAACCCCACTCCCCAAAAAAGAACCAAATAAAATCCAGAAAGTGAGACATGGATTTTGGGGAACCTACAAAGACATATTTTAGACCAATCTAAGAGCATGATTTAACCAAAAGAAATTAAGGAATTGAAAAAATGGTGTGTTTACATTTATATCTCTATCTCTTTGTAGAGATATAGTGATAGACTTCTGAAAAATGTTGAATGGGAATCCTAAGGAATATTTATTTTTTAGAATTACTTTAGCACCACAATAAAAATGATTGTGTGCAACACAATCAAGATGCATAAAAGCATGACTAAAATATTCTATAAGTCATGACAATAAAAAATGCATGTAGAAGAGAAAGCTAAAAATGGCTAAATTTATTCTAAATATTGAATGAATTAAAGAATGAATCTTTGAAACAATAATTATATTATTTACTCAATTCATCAAGTAAGTGCATTTTTTTTTCAAATCCATTACTATGTATCTAAAATTGCTTGGTGCTAGAAATAGGAAGACAAAAGTGAAATAATCTCCACTCTCAATATTAATGGGAATATCTAGAATATTAAGGGGAAACACACACATACACACTATGTAATATTTATAGATACAGACAAAACATATATAAAGCAGAAAAAAGGTAACCTTAAAAGGAATAAGTAAATATTAAAATCGATGCTGAATAACGTACTTTGTGGGATTTACACAAAGTCTTCCAGTGACAAATCTGTATCTTTTAAAACATAAAATCTGAGTTAAAAAAAAAGAAAGACAAAATAATGAACTGGATGTGATAAAAACAGAAAAAACCCCAATAAATTAATGATCTTGAAATAAGCACAAAAGTATAAAGTTATGAAAACCAGAAGAGTGGTAAAACTTAGAATTAAAAAGGTGAGCTGACAAAGCAACTGCTTTTTAGAAGACCAACACAATCAATAAACTATTGGCTAATTTAAATTTTGAAAGACTTATAAATGGGGAGAAAGCAAATTACCATGATCAAAAATTAGACAAGGGAATTTATAAAAATGGAGAGGTAGATACAGGTAATTTGTGGATAAACATGAAAGCTGAAATGAAATATTTAAGAAAATGTAAAATGATCAAACAAATAATATAGAAAAAAACAATGCCCTTTATCAACAATATTATTTACAATGCATTAGAAATGTTAGTTACAGCAAGAAGCTAAAAAATGAGGAAACAATCAGTCACAGAGAAGAGGCAATATTATCTTTATTTCCAGGTATTATGAAGTTTACTTAAAGAACCATGGACATGTACAAAAATATTTGTAGCAGCTCTTTTTGTTGTGGCTAAGAACTGGAAATTGAGGGGATGTCCATCAATTGGGAGATGGATGACCAAGTTGTGGCATATGAATGTAATGGAATACTATTGTGCTATAAGAAATGATGAATAGTCAAAGTTCAGAAAAAAAAGTGGAAAGACATATGACATATATATCTATACAGACATATGAACTGAGGCTCAGTAAAGTGAGTAGAACCAGGAGAACACTGTACACAGTAACAATCACAGTGAGCAACGGATGACTTTGATAGACGTAGCCCCTCTCAGAAATGTAAGGACCCAAAACAATTCCGAAGGATTCACAATGGGAAGAACAATGGAGTCTGAATGCAGAGTAAAGCAGACTATATACTTTTTGTTTTGTTTTGTTTCTCATGGTTCCTCCCATTCATTTTAATTCTTCTATACAACATAACTAATGTGAAAATATGTTTAACAGGAATGTATATATAGAGCCTATATCAGATTGCATGCCATTTTGGGTAGGGGTAGAGAAGGTGAAAATTTCAAACTCATGAAGGTGAATGTTGAAAACTAAAAATAAATAAATTAAATTTAAACAAGAAAAGAAAAAGAAAAAGAACCATGGAGAATCAACTTCAGTTGATTCACAATATAAGATACAAGATAGAAAACTTTATACAAAAAATCATTAGCACTTTTAATATTACTGTAAAATTCTAGGAAGAAAAATTCTATTTGATATTTTTTAAAGTTATTAAATACATTATATGAATGTTAGCCTACCAAAAGCTAGGACTTATAACAATATTTTTTTATAGAAACACAGGAAAAATAATTGGAGAGAAATACTTCTTCATATTATATCAAAATACAAAAGGAAATATGTTGCAGAATTAAATAAAAAAACAAAAAATTCACTTGGAGGAATAAATTGTTAGGTATATTAGAGAGAGAAAAAGAGTAGGTAGGGGATATGTTGCATAAGATTTCAATCTATATCTTAAAGTAATCATCAAAATAGTCTTTTGCCAAATAATTAAGAAAAATGAAACAGAAATGTTGCTCAGTGGAGTACTTTAGGTTAGAAGTAGAAACATATATGAAAAGAAAAATTACTAAAGAAACTGAGAAAAGGAGTCTTGGAAAAACTCAGAAAACATTTTGAAGAAAAGATAAATTTAGAGTAGCATTTTTTTACTATATAACAATGAATTCAAAAAAGGCTAAAACTAAATAATTTTTTAAATAAAAGACAAGAGGTTATAAATTTCTGATTTCTGAATTGTTTGAGAATTTATAATGAGACATAAAGAAGAGATAAAAATAGATAAAATAAAATTATGATGTCTAAAAAGATGAAGTGTATAGGGTAGAGGTGAAAAAGACTTTGTATTAAGTATTTGTGAAACATTTCTGAAAAGTGAAATCTCTAGGGAACTGATTCTAATCTGTATCATAAAAGTCATTTCTTAATAGCTATGTAGTTAAAGGATATAAACAAAAAAATATTTCTAAATATCAAAACTACGAATGTCTATTTTCATAACTGTTAAAAATCAGAGAAATTCAAACTAAAGCAACCTGAAGTACTATCTCAATTTGTTAAACTAATAAAGATTGTTGAGGAAAAAAAAGGGAGAATCTATCATCCAAAGGACTGTAGAAAGATAGGTATACTAACAAATTAACTGTTGCTTTGTCTATAAATTTTTTCAACCATCCTGGAGAATAAACTGGAATTACAGTGGAATTAAACTTTTTAAATACCCCCTTTCACCCAGAGATTCAACTACTGGGATGATATTATGAGGAAACTGTTTACAGACCGAAAAGATTATAAACATAGACATATACATATATATATACACACATACACATATATGTACATATCTATATATGTGGATATATGCATTTGTCTATATATACATATACATACGTTATATATACATGTATATATAGTAACATCATTTGCAATATAAAAAATGCCTAATAAATGTAATGAAATACTATTGAACCATGAAGAACTATGATTATAAAGCATTTAAGTAACTATGGGAAAACTTGCATAAAATACTCCCGTAGGAAGAAAGCAGAGGCAAAAGAACAGAGTACATAATGTTCACAATAAACATCAAAAGTTATTAAAATGTATGTTAAATATGATTTACCATTCTGAAATTTTTCTATGACAATTTAAACACTCATGCTTCTTTTTTGCCCACATACAGTTGGATAAGTATGAAAAGGCAAAGTGACAGGTCCAATCCCTTTATTTAAGCTTTGTATGCGATGAGTTTAGTATATGAATGTATTATGTGGAATCTTATAAATAAAGAAGAGGAATTAGGAATTTATTCCATAAGCAATGGGAAAACATTGAAGGTTTCTACGCACGGCAATGTGATATCACGAAAACAATTCTTTACAAAACTTAATTTAGCAATTAAAATAATTGTCATCACAATTAGGGCAATTGAACTGTGGGGACATGAAGGCAGCAGTTTCTGCCAAAAGTCTTAACCATGATTTTAGTCTTATTCTCGTTCTGAGGCTGCTCATCAGCAACAATAATGACAACAACCACTGCCATCATAAAAACAGATACAAAATTGCAGAACCAATATTCTCAATGAAGGAAGAGGGCACAGGAGTATGGCACCAGATAATTTGGTTACCTAAGTGGCCTTCCTTTCGTATCATTATGTTTTCCTTTGCTGCTTTGGGGGAAAATAGGAACCAAAATCATTCTGCAAAATCTTGAAGGACTAATCCACCAAGCACCTTTTAGCCTACCAGGATAAGGTTTACCAACTGCTACTGAAAGAGAGAGTATGTAAAACAAAGTCTGCAAGGATGTGGTAAAACAGACATTCCATCCAGTAACAACTACTTCTATTCTGAATGAGATCCTGCAGTTTTGTTTACATGAATTTCTTTCACAGAAGTATTTGTCTCCTGTACTTGAACAGGACATATTTTCTTATACTAACTCCTTATATTTTCATTCCAAATACTCCCCTTTTCTCCCTTGTATTATTCCACTTTTCTCTACCCCTCCCTCTCTGGTAAGAGGCTTTATCCATCCTAAGTTGCTATAGAATGCTGTTTATTAAGGGTTCATTCTAAGTGGGCCTGACAGGTTATAAAAACCAAATCTGTACCTTAGGAAACTGAATCTGTACTGAGTGAGAGCAGCATTCTTTAGCTGGCTAACAAATCTTGCTGGTTTCAGTTTGGCCTCCTATTTTTTTCATGCAGTCATCCAATTCCTGCAGGCAGGTATGCCATTCCCCTTTGTAAAGAGAATTCCTAGAAACCGCATATGTCCCTGTGAAAAGTCTTATGTACTGTGGTGACAATAAGTAGCACAGTGGATAGAGTGCTGGAGAGTCAGGAAGACCTGAGTTCAGATACAGGCTCAGACACTAGCTGTGTGACCCTAGGCAAGTCAATGAAATCTGCCTGTTATCTCATTTGTAAAAAAAAAAAAAAATGAGTCAGAGAAGGAAATGGCAAAGCACTCCAGCATCTTTGCCAAGAAAACCCCAAATTGGGTAATAAAGATTCAGATACAATGAAACAACAACACTGGAGTGTACCAAAAGTTATTTAAGGTCTTAGGCATAAAATATAGAACTGGGAGATGTGTTCTGAGGTTGCAATGTCAGTCATATCTAGGTTCCTGATAACACCTTCTAAAGACTCATCTTTTAGTCCGTATATCAGAATTTAAAAGACTCAGTGACTATGAGAGTCTGATTTTAAGTAGGATTGAAGAGAGGGGAAGAGGGAACTAAAATCAGGAATGCTAACCAAGAGATTCTTGGAATATTTTGGTTATGGTTTGATAAGTGTTTAGTCATATGGTGAAAGTAGGAAGGGAAAAGGAGGAGTACAGTGAACTATATGACATATATTAATGATAACCCCGTAATATCAAGCTTGGCTTCCTAGCAAGAAAATTGTTTCACTTTGTCATGCATAAGAAAAAAATGAGAATGGGCTAGTTAACTGCAGGAGATACTACGTTTGCTTTTTTGTCATGTGGTATATAAAAGGTGCAGGTGGAGTTGTTCAAGTAGAGATCTCCATTCCCTTTTGGTAATTAGATTTAAAATACACTAAATTTGTATACTACAAAGTACAAATAAGTCAATATGTAAAACAACAAACAAACATATTTCATAAACATCTTACCGGGGTAAGGCACTTGTGCTAGGAATTCTTTTGTCAATGAATCTGTATTCCAAAAAGGGATGAAGAATGCATATACATAGGATCAAACCAAGCAATTGGTAAGGACATAGAAGGGAGCTGGGAAATATGAGGAAATACAAGTCACTGCCATGTTGGGGTGGGAAGATCAGGGAAGAATTTGCACAAAAACAAAAGTTATACAGGCAAGGAGAGATGGGGAAGAGTATATTCCTTGAGTGTGATGTGGTCAGCATGAATGACCAGAGTCAGGTGTCAGGATCTTCATGTCTCCCTTTTCACTCTTCTCTTTTTACTAGGAGACACCCTATTTTCTAGAACTAATGACCTGGAGCAAGCAGGCTGTGCCCTGAGTTTGACATAACAACAATTCTTTGTGCTCACCCTCTGGACGAACTCTGCTGTACCTAATCACCAAATTGACTCAATCCAGCCCCAAGTGATAGCTAAGCTCAGACAAGTATGTGCAGGCACCATGTTCCAGTCATGAAATCCTGCAATGAAGACTTTTTCCACTAGGCAAACATCTCATTGTTGCTGTGACCCTCTCATTGTAATGGGTACATCTTAGTGCCTGGATCTTTGTCTAGCCAGGACTATATGTACCAAGGTTTAGTCTCACTAGTTTGGATTTGCTCAGTCTTAGAGCAGACCCTGGCATGCATGTCTAGTTTCCCTCCTTCAATGGAATAAAAAACACTATTTGCTTATGATTGTTAGTTTTTTTAGTTTTAATTTATGTTATTTTTCAGAGTGTAATGGTATAAAATCTCTGTGACTCTTTGGTCATTTATTTTCTGGGTTTAACAGAGAGGAAATTATTGGTAGCCTATTATGGTTGAATACAGAACACAGAAAAGTAGAATACAGTAAAGTAAGATTGGAAAGTTGCATCATAGTAAGGTTCCTAAGGGTTTTAAGTCAAAGAGTTTATAGTTTATTCTATGGGAACAAAAATGCTACAGAGGGTTTTCAAATGGGAGGAGTAAAGGCAAGGGTAGGTCTCTCCACTGGGCATATTTCTCCATTTTAAAGATATGGAAACTGAGACAAAAAGAGATGAACTGACTTGTTCAGCGCCACACAACTGATAAGTATCTATAGCGATATTAGAACCCAGGTCTTATTGACTCCAGGTCCAGTGCTTTATTCACTGAGCAAACTGAGTACCTTTCTGAGTAGAAAGAAGTGAAGAGAAAAGCAGTATATGGTATACAACAGGTAGAAAATAAGACATTTTTGTCTTCTTGGAGGAGGGAAGGCAGGGAAATCGGGGTTCAATGACTTGCCTAAGGTCACACAGCTAGTAAGTGCTAATTGTCTGAGGCCAGATTTGAACTCAAGTCCTCCTGACTTCAGGGCCAGTGTTCTATTCACTGTGTCACCTCACTGCCTTGAAGGTAAGACTGGAGTTGGGAAGACCTGAATTTGAGTCATGTACCAGACATTTATTATTACTTTTTGTGTACCTCTAGGTAAGACTCTTAACTTCTCTGTGACTTAGTTTCCTTATCTGCAAAATGGGAATAATAATAGCTTTCTAACCAATAGGGTTGTTTTGAGAATAAAATGGGATGGCATATGCAAAGTGCTTTGCAAAATTCAAAACCTTATAGATATTCTGGTTATCATTATTGTTATTATCATTATTAATAGAGAAGGAACCATCTGGTGTCATTGTGAAGATAAAATGTCACAGTAATTGTAAAGCACTTAGCACACTGCCTAGCACATAGCAAGCAACATATGGATGTTTAAAAAATCAAAGGTGTTGACAATGGATCAGATAGGATAGGTGAAGGAGAGTTAGACAAAGACAGCTCAGAAATCTCTGAGCCTGGGTACTGGGGGTTATGGTGGTGCCATCAATTACAGGAGATGACATATTAACACTACAAAATGAAAATCTTATTTTAATCATCACAATCTGCATTAAATTCCTCTATTTTTCCACCCTCCAGTGTTTTTAGTGATTTAGTGCATTGTAATAGGGACTCCAATGGGTATGTAGAATATATACTCACATGCACACACCACACATACACACACCCACATACACACATTAGGCATATTCTGCTCTATGCTTCTGTCAGTAGAACAGCTTTATTTGATACATTTCATTGTCTAATTTAATCCCAGTTAGTGATGTTCCTTTGATCAAAATAAGAGAAGTATCATATCCTTGAAATTTTATATAATAGCTAATATTTACAAAGTAGTTTTGTATTTGCAAAGTGATTTAAATATATTAGCTCATTTGATCCTCAAAAAAATGGTGTGAGGTAGATGCATTATTATTATTTTACAGATGAGTAAACCGAGACTGGCAGAGACTAAAAGACTTGCCCAAGGTCATACAACTGTTAAGTCTCTGAGGCCTCAGTTTTATCAGCTATAAAATAAGAGTATTGGATAAGATTACTTCTGAATTTCATAGCCTTAAGTCTATGATCCTATGATCTAATGTGATTTTGAGAGTGTTAACAACATAAAGTAAAGCAAGGGACAAATATTGTTAGAATTTATTCTGAACCATTTTCTTTGTTAAGTTAAATAAGCCAAACCACAGAAAATTAAGCCAACTGTCAGCTACATGTGATGGCCTATTCACATTATTTCATAACTGATGGATTTGATATCTATGCTTCATCAGTTAAAATTACACAGAGTTGCTTTGTTAATACTCAATATTTCCTTTAAAGGGGCTTTCCATTTGTATTTGTATTTCTTCTAACTTCAAGTAAAGCAGAGAACAGAGCCCTGGGGAACACATGATTAGCTGACATTGTGGGGGATGGGATGGCAAAGGAGGTTAAGGAGGAGCAGTCGGGCAAGTAGGAAGGAGCCAGGAAAACGTCCCTGCACAAAAGCTGTGGCAGGAGTCAGTATAATGGATGAAAAGGTAGACCGTAACAGTCACTGCAAAGTGGTCAAGAAAGATGAGTCCTCAGATTCAGGAGGTGCCAAATGAGCACTCACCTGGAGAGTCTGTGGGATAAGCTGTACTTTCAGAGCATCAGTAACCAACTACTTCTGATCACTGCCTCTGTGGCAATTTTCCTCCTATTCATGGGCTCCAGGAATTCCAGAGCGTCTCTTCATCTTGGTTATGCTGTCCTAAACAATCACTCATTTTATGTGTGTCCTTAAAAGATGATACCACATAATAAAGAAAAAGAAAATGCAGGATCTGACCAATATAGAATATAGTAGGACTACTCTTATGCAAATGTTGTTGTTGTTACTCAGTTATCTTCAACCCTTTGGCAGAGACACTGGAGTAATATGCGATTTCCTTTTCCAGCTTATTTTACAGCTGAGGAAAATGAGGCAAATGAGGTTAAATGACTTTCCCAAGGTCACCCAGCCAATAAGTGCCTGAGTTCTAGATACTAACAATATTTCAGGAACGAATGAATAAAACTGTACTATGTGTAAAGCACTGTACTAAGGGATGGTGATACTACAAAGAGAAAAGAAAGTCCTAGCACTGAAAAAAATCACATCCAAAGGGATCAGATAAGACATAGTAGGGAAGGTTTCAGTTGCAATTCAAATGAAAAGTCCCATAATCCTCATAACACAAGGGAAAAACAGCTGCTAATGCCTCTTCTTTAATGTCATTTTCATCAATAAAATCATATAAGTTCATGATATTGAACCACTTGGCAGTGCTAAGGATTTTGATTTCAAGATCCTTCTTGCCTGGGTTGTCAGTAGTTACAGTTATAGTATCTACAGCAACATTTGTTAAGTCGCATCTGCACAGAAGTTACTACGCAGCATGATAATTGTGGACAATACAATATTATTATCAATGCTCTTGAGTTTAGGGGTCCTGAGCTTTGTCCATCAAGGTATTGGGGAGACAGTGATGGTGGTGACTCATCCTGCTTGGTACATATTACCTCTTGTTTCTATCTGAGGGTAATTAATTTTTTGCAACCAAGACATAGGATTTTATATTTTTACTTATACAAGTCTGAGGATACTACAGTTCTTTCTCAAGCTGAACTGCAAGGCATTCAAACCCTGTAATAGGGAACATAATCCAATAGGCTGGCCAAGTTGCTCAGATGCCAAGCATACATTTGCCTAAAACGTTACTTTACATCACACAAGGTAAGAGCTCACATGGAAGTCAGAAATATCACAAGGACACTTTCAAGTCCCCTCGAAGAATTTTCAGATTGATTGTGGGACAGGAGAAAGACACTGGCAAAGGACCATCTACTATGGTATGCCCACATCAAAGAAGATACTGTCCTCTATAAGCAAAGCAGAATAGCTCAAGAGAAATGTGAGATGTGAAAAATTAGTGATCTCCATTGCAAACATTTGTATAAGCTATTTGTGCCCCAACCTGTGTTAGAGTCTTCCAAACTCATATTGGTCTGATCAGGCACAGAAGGACACACTGTACACTGACCCAAACATAGTGATGTCGTATAGGTCCTATGTGACTATGAAGGATGCTAACTGACTACATAAATTCAATTCTGTTAGTTTTAATCCAAGGTTTCAAATTATTGAAATTATTTTAATTTTATTTTCAAATTACAAAATTTTAGAAATAGAAATTACCTTGGAGATAACTCTTTTTTATAGCTGATATAAATAAAGCCGGTACAAATTAAGTGAATTGCCCAAGGTCAAATGTCAAATGAATGTCAGAGCCAGGGTTAGAAGCAAGATTTCCTGACTCTTAGTACTGTCCTGCTAGACCACATGGGTCACAATCCTTTCTAGCACAGTGTCATCTATAAATGTGATATGCTTCATGTTCCTAAATTTTCATCAAATTAAATGATTAAACTATTGAATGATACAGGTCCAAGGACAGGAACCTGTGACACTTCTCAAGAACTATCCCATTAGGTTGAAATTAAACAATTCTCTGGGTTTGTCTGATTCAACTAATTCAATTGTCTGATCAACTAATCATTGACACAAGCATCACTTATTGCAAACTTCCCTATTACCATAAGTAGTAAAACAAGACTGACAAGAGCCTCCAGAAACAAATAGATATTCACATATATGCCACTTTAATATACATATATACATACACATACATGCATACTTTTACATGTGACCATATGCAGACATATACTCGTATATATGTGCGTATATGTATGCATATATCAGCGACTGCATATACACACATACATTTACATATATATGCACATATATGTGTTTGTGTATATATTACATATGTATATGATTTGTCCTTACTGAAACCATATTGACTCCTACTGAGTCACAAATATTTTTCAAATGATCACAAACAATTTTATGATTTTTACCTGAGATTGTTGCCAGCTCTACCATTCTAGAGTCTATGGGATGTATCCTTTTCTGTATTTTAATTAAAATATTCCTTAATAATTTCCTTAATTAATTTGAAAATTTTGGTCTGTTTTTCTGAAATCACATTTCAAAATTCAGAGATGTGGCAAATAACTTATCAGATCTAGAATCTTGAATCTTTTTGAAGAAGCTATATGTTCTTTTATTGTCTCCAGGTTTACCATGGGCTTTATTGCCCTCTTCATAATCAGAGATTAGAACATGTTTGGAGAGCATGTTCCTTATTGGAGAAGATGGAAGTCAAATAATATTTGAGGACTTCTGAGAACCTCTTATTCCCATTAACATTATGTCATCTCCAAAATATTCATCCTGCATCTTCCTACTCCTTTCAAATATAGCTTAACAGCCCTGCATGTTTCCTTTAGGAGTGTGTGTGTGTATGTAATTGTAATTTATTCTGGGTTTTAACTTTTCTGACACTATTCTTTCAGTTAATTCCCTTAGGATATTTTGTTTTCTGATAAATAACTTCCAGCTAAGGTGTGGATGGCTGATAATAGCTCACAGGTAAAGCTTGCATTGTGAGAGATGCTTTCAATGTCTTAACCCACGGTACTAAGCAACGTGAAAACTTCTGGTACTACTTTAGGCACAGTAAATGGTATGCTTTGGGGAAGGAAAGCCTTTTGTAGAGACCTACCAATCAAAGCACGGAGACATCTAACTGTTGCATTTATTCATGACTATTTCTGTCACAAATAACATAAGAAAAAAACCAATGAAAGAAAACTAAAAATTGTGCTGTTTACAACACAAATAGACATGGATTGAGTGAAGAGGGAGCTTTAAAATTGAGTCACCTCTTTTTTTTTTGCCATCTCTTATCTCAAAAGAACTTAAAAAATATACATACACAAGCCTCAGCTCCCCAAGAGGTTACTTTGGAAATATTTGCTTCTGGGGATATCAAGATAGTCTATTCCTTTTATGGAAAGATACAATGGTTAGAAAGCTTAGAAATACTGTTCTCTGTGACTTTCATCCTCTGGCCCAATTCCAACACCAGGAGAAATCAAGAATAAGAGTAGTCCTGTTCCACATGTAAATGATTCAAATAATTAAAGATGTCTATCATGTCTCCCAGGTCTCCTCTTTAAAACAACCCCTATTCCCAATGTGACAGTTTTCAAAACCTTTACCTTCTTGGTTATCTCTCACATAAGCTCTAGTTTGAAAATGTGTTTTTGAAATGTGTTTTGCAGACCTGAAATAGTCTGATTTCAATAGGAGACAATGGAATCATTATTGTTTATGTCCCCAGTGTTATAATTCTAATAATTTAGCATAGGCTTGCACCAATTTTATTAGTAGCCTCATTGGTTTAAATACAAAGATGTACTGGTAAATGCAAAAGAACCAGATTTCCAGTATTATGACACTCTTTTAAGTTCAACTTATATTATTAACATTTTTTTCTAAACTTTCTTAAGTCAAGACAATCAACAGAGTAACACATAAATCTTGATTTGTAGCCTTTGTTGATTTCTGAGGTGTAAAATTTCACAATGAAAATTTAACCAGTAGGAACTGTATCTGACACCTGTGCCACTGACCTTTCAATAATTAAAAGCTTGAGGACCGTTTTGTTCAGAAGCCTCTTTTATCTTATACAGAGTTGATTGAAGACAAAAAATAACAAATCCAAAAAACTACATTTTAATTTTTATACACTTATGTGATTCATTTTCTAGTATGTTGACATATCAGAAATTTTGTTATCTTTCACATTTTTACAAGACATCTTCTCTAGTTTTATGGCCCCTGAAAACTTGGTAATTACTTCTATGACTTCTTCCATATCACTAACAAAAATGTAAAAAAAAAGACAGTAGTATATTACTAGAGCTTCGTCTCTAGGAGAATATTGATCTACTAACCTTCTGGACTTGGTGTTTCAACCTACAAACTAGGCAATGCAGGGGAAAGAGTACTCTTCCTGGAATGTGGAATACCTGATTTAAAATCCAGCACCATGTACTTCCTAGTTATGTAGGTAAATAACTTTATCTTTGTTTGCCTCAGTTTCCTCAACTGTATTGAGGTAATTAAAGCACCTACCTCCGAGCCTAATTGCAAGGATCTAAGGAGATGATACTTACAAAATGTTTAGCACAATGCCTGGCCCATAGTAGATACTACACATATGTTTATTTTCCAACAACCTCCCATTATCACTCAGCTCACATTTTCCCAACTTAAGCACAAGGATATTTTAAGACTCATGTTTCACTGGAATCCAGAAAAGGAGGAATACTATAATGATTTATGGAACTCATATATTTCTATAGTATCTTCTTTCTGTACTACTTTAATAAACTTTCCCCAAAATGAAAAGGGATTATTTGGAGATTATGTTTTTCTCAGTGGACCTATGCTACATCTTAGTGATCATATTTTGTGTAAGTATTCACAATGAAGTCCAACTCTGATGTTTCATTTTAGTATGGGAATGAACCTTCAATTATATACCATTATGCCACAGTGGTAAAAGCTAAGGCAAATGCTACCAAGCTGGAACATTTTCAAGGATGGTTTAGCAATAATATTATATATGTCTCCAAACACCAGTCTAGTTAATTTAATGTTTGGCCACAGGAGTTCACAAAGATCTGTCTAATAAGAGATAGAAGGGGTTCCTTTGCTTCCTTCTGTATTATTAAAGGATGTTGAAATATTGTAATACAGTGTAATGTTAATGGGATTTAAGATTTTCCCAGCCCATTAATAGGCCTCATTTAGAGGCAATTTAAGGAAATTTGCTTAGGAGAGGCTTGCTTGTAGGAAGGCTTTCACACCTTTTACTAATTTCTAATTAGACACTGAGTCCTGAGAGTTGTGATAACCTCTGACTCTAAAAAGGATATATATACTTTGAGGCTAGCATTTTGCTTTGGGGCTCACTCATTAGAATAGTGTTCTTGTGATTTGGTCAGATGATACTCTGCATAGCTGTTAAGGAATCCCTGGCTTTGAAAAACCCAGATGGCAGTGTTTCTTTCTCTGGTAACCATGTATATATTGCCTTGGTCTGCCAGTTGCATCTGTCTGTTGATCTGTGCTAATTTCTCAAACAGTTAAAGATCTATCTGTTGGTCTTTATTTCTCTGCATATATTTTCTCTATTCTCTTTGTTTGGATTTTCTCTGAAGATCAGGGTGCTTATTTTCTCCCTGAACTAGTGAATGTAATTAAAAAAGACTGTTGACCCCTTGAACAGCTATCTTTCCTAATAAAGCAGATGTAAGAACCTGTGCTAGCAGCCATTCTGGGTATGCCAATGTGGTTACCATTACATACAGAAATAATACCCCAACATTTATATGATGTTGTAAGATTGACAAAGTTATTTATTTGTAAATACATACAAATAATATAATTCAACCACACATTTGAGAAGCATAGTTAAGAAGTGCCAAACTCATGACCCACAGGCTGCAATTGTCCCACAAAGTTCCAAGTGGAGCCTGAATTTGATAAAATACTCTTGGGAAATGTTTAATAAAATAACTAAAAATAGAACAATGTTATGTAACAAATGCTGTCCATCACATGTAGCATTGGGATGTCATTGTATTGATGAAAGAGAGGCAGACTAGCTATCTCTAGTCTCTTCTCCCCATGCCCTACCTCTCAACTATTCTCCAAGGGAGACTTTAATTCCTGCCAGGAAGGGGAGAGGTTGATCATTCTCCTCTCCTCAAAGAAGAGAGGGGCTAGAATTTGATCCATCTGCTCCCTTAAATATTATTAGTCAGGACACCAAGCTTTAAATCCAAATCTTTAAAATTCAAGCCTTTCCCACTGAACACCAGTTCTACAACAAACACACAGAATTATTAGCAAAGACATTAATTTATCCAAGTAAATTGCAAAACAGAAACCAGAGAGTCTATACATAGGATAACTATGTAATCCTATGTATAAAATAAAAGAAAATACAATGTGAAGAAACTGGAGTTCTCCTCTGTGGCTCTCATCAAATCCACCAGGCTTCATACAGGCACAGGATACTGATATCCACCAAAGAGGAGAGAAACCAATTCCAATAGATTTTGGGATTCAAATTATAGTTACTCTGCAGTTAGCTAAGTTAATACCTACAGAGATCTGTTTCTATTTTAATTTGAACCCATTGTACTTGTTGAGTCATTTCAGGCATATCCAACTCTTCAAGACCCTGTTTGGGGTTTTCTTGGCAAAGATACTGAAGCATTTTGCCATTTTCTTCTCCACTTCATATTATAGATAAGGAAGCCAAGGGAAACAGAGTTAAATGACTTGTCCAGGGTTACATAGCTAGTAAGTTTCTGAGGCCAGATTTGAACTCAGGAAGATGAGTCTTCAGACTGGGTTCTCTTATCTATCCTTAGCTCTGCAATTTATATAGTCTTGGAGAGTCACTTGAATCATTAAGGAATTATGCGACTTTCCCAGGTACAAGAAACACCTGCTATGTGCCAAAGGTGAGATTGAACCACCAGAGCTTTCTGGTTTTGGGGGAAGCCCTCTGCTCAAGCTATTTTTCTTATTTGTCTTACTACCATTTCCATTATAATGTAAGTTATTGGAAGGCAAAAGATATGACTATTTTTCAGTCTTTGCCTATCATTTTGCATATACTGTGCACTGGTTCGATGTTTATTTATGTATTGAATTAACTGGTTTGAGTTTATGGTAGTGATTTATGCAGATACATACAGAGGTTGGTATTTCTTTAAAAAATAGACATTTTCTTTAGAAAAATCATTCTTCTGAGACAGTATGTGAATTAATAGAGTTAACATGTGTCTTTAAAATAATTGGCAGACCTTGAAATCTCAAAGACCTCAGGTCCAGTCCCAATTCTGCCATTCACTAACTGTTTGACTTGAGATAATTATTTGTTCCTTCTATCCCTTAGTATTCTCATCTGGAAAATGAAAGTGTTAGATTAGACTACAATAGGGTACATTTTGGCTTCAATATTTTATGATGCAGTTTTACGAAAAATGAAGGGGAGCACTTATTTTAAAAGGAGTTAAAAATAATTGCAGGTTAACAATACAGTTTGACATACTGAAAACATTTCAATCAACTAAATAAAGTTGTAGAATAACTCACCTATGGGAAAACATAGCGGATTTATAAAGGAAAATCAGGATGATTTTAGGTACACACCATTACTATCATTAACCTTTTGAGGAGAGTGTCAGGGAGAAACTATTCTTCTTTAAATTATCCCTTCCTGCTATTTTCAGAAATAGTATAGTATCAGTAAGAACATAAATCTTAAACTTCTTATATTCCTAGAAGACTTCAGAGAAAACATTAACCACAAACACAGAAAGACACCTTTTGCTACCTCATAAAATATTCTAGATGAATGAAATATATCCAAATTTATCATAATGATACAATTTATGTGGTCAAATGGTAAAAATGCATTTAACTAAAGTTTTACTATGTGTCAGGCATTGCACTAATTGTAGAGGGTAGGGACAAGCATTTATTAAGAGCATACTATGTGTTAGGTAACATTCTTTTTTCCCTTTAATAGTATTTTATTTTTTCCAATTATATGTAAAGAAAGTTTTCAACATTCACTTTTATAAGATTTTGAATTCCAAATTTTTTCCCCTCCCTCCCCTAAATTGCTCCCTAAGATGACATGTAATCTGACATCAGCCATATGTGTACAATCATATTAAACATATCACCACTTTATTCATGTCATTAAAGAAGAATAAGAACAGAAGTAAAAAAAAAACACGAGATAGAAAAAAAAAGGAAAGTAGTGTGCTTTGATCTGCATTCAAACTCCATAGTTCTTTTTCTGTATGTGGATAACACATTCTATCTTGAGTCTTTTGGAATTGTCTTAAGAATATTGTATTGCTGAGAAGAATTGAGTCTATCAGAGTTGGTCATTATATGTGTTGCTGTCACTGTACACAATATCTCCTGGCTCTGCTCACTTCACTCAGCATCAGTTCATGTAAGTCTTTTCAGATTTTTCTGAAACCCACTTACTCATAATTTCTTATAGAACAATGGTATTCTATTACATTCATATATTACAACTTGTTTGGCTATTCCCCAATTGATAGACATCTCCTGAATTTCCAATTCTATACCACCTCCACAAAAAATGGTGAAATAAGTATTTTTGTACATGTGGGTCCTTTTCCCTTTTTTTATGATCTCTTTAAGATGCAGACCTAGGAGTGGTATTGCTGGATCAAATGGTATGCAGAGTTTGGTTGCTTTTTGGTCATAATTCCAAATTACTCTCCAAAATGGTTGGATTATTTCAAAACTCCACTAATGCATTAGTGTTTCTGTTTTCCCACATCTTCTCCAACATTTATCATTTCCTTTTTTTTGTCTTATTGGCCAATTTGATAGGTATGAGATGGTACCTCAGAGTTGATTTAATTTACATTTCTCTAATTAATAGTTATTTAGAGCATATTCCATATGACTATATTCCTTCATCTGAAAACTGCCTGTTCATATCCTCAGACCATTTATCAAATGGGGAATTACTTATATTCTCATAAATTTGACTCAGTTTCTATATATTTCATAAAAGAGGCCTACATCAGAGATACTGGCTGCAAAAAAAAAGTTTCCCAGTTTTTTGCCTCCCTTCTAATTTTGTTTACATCTGCTTTATTTGTACAAAACCTTTTAAATTTTAATATAATCAAAAGTATCCATATTGCTTTTCATAATGCTCTCTATCTTGTATTTGGTCTCTAATTTTCTTTCTCTGGCTCTTCCTGCTTTAGATATCAGCACAATATTTACATCATGAAAAGAATTTGGTAGGATTCCTTTGCCTATTTTTCTTTTTTTTTTTTTTAAAGCAATTGGGGTTAAGTAACTTGCTCAAGGTTACATGGCCGGGTGTTTCTGGGTGGATGCTAAGTGTCTGAGCCCGGATTCGATCTCCAGGTCATCCCAACACTGGAGCCGGTGCTCTTACTCGCTGTGCTACCTGGCTGCCCCATACCTATTTTTCCAAATATTTTATATAGTATTGGAAATAATTGTTATTTAAATGTTTGGTAAAATTTGCTTGTAAATCCATCTGGCCCTGGAGATTTTTTCCTAAGCAGTTCATTGATGGGTTGTTAAATTTCTTTTTCTGAAATGGGTGATTTAAGCATTTTATTTCCTCTTCTGTTAATGTGAGTAATTTATATCTCTGTAAATATTCATTCATTTCTCTTAGATTATCAGATTTATTGACATACAGTTGGACAAAATAGCTCCTAAATTTTGTCTTAAGTTCCTCTTCCTTGGTGGTGAATTCACCCTTTGTATTTTTGATAATAGTAATTTAGTCTTCTTTTTTCTTTATTTTAATAAAATTAACCAAAGATTTATCTTTTTTTTTCACAAAAACATAGTTTTTTTTTATTACTTCAATAGTTAATACCTTCTATTTTTCAGATCAGTTGTTTTTCCATTGTGATATTTTACATTTTTTTCCTATTTTTTCATTCTTTTGATTTTGTTTGACAGATTCTTGATGTCCAATGGAGTCATTAGCCTCCACTTGCCCAATTCTAGTGTTTAAGAAATTGTTTTATTCAGTTAGCTTTTGCGTCTCCTTTTCCATTTGGCCAAATCTACTTTTTACATAGTTCTTTTCTTTAATAAATTTTTGTCTTTCTTTTCCAAGCTATTGACTCTCTCTTGCAAACATCTCATTTCTTTTCCCAATTTTTCTTCTTCCTCTCTCATTTGACTTTGAAGTCCTTCTTGAGTTCTTCCAAGAAGGCATTTTGAGATTGAAACCATTTCATATTCTCCTCTGGCATTTCAGATGTAGGTATACTGACAATGTTTTGATCTTAGCTGTTACAATGAAAGCTCACTATGGTCAAGTTTCTTTTTTTGGTTTTTGATCATCTTGTTTGTCTATTTCCTGGTTTTTAAAGTTGACCTCTCCTGTTGGATCACAGGGGCACTGTCCCAACCTTCTTGGGCTAGGGACCAAGAACCTGATCATTAGCTATGTTCCCTGGGACTTCTGGTGCTGGAAGCTGGAGATTGTAGGAGTCTTGTAGGTTACCAGGTGATGAGCCAGTATTTTGTGGGTATTTGGGGATGAGAATGGGAGAGGGACAGTGATCTACCGTTTACTCCATCATCTTGACTCCCCAGTAGTTGGTAAAGTTCTTAATTCTGTGTTAAGAACTTTACAAGTATATGTCAATTGATCTTCAAAACAATCCTAGGAGGTGGGTGCTATTTTTATCCCAATTTCATAATTCAAGAAACTGAGGAAAACAAAGATTAGGTAATTTGCCCAGGTTTACAGAGCTAGGAAGGATCTGAAGTGGGATCTGAACTCAGATCTTCCCAACTCCAGGTCTAGCACTCTATCTATTGCACCATCTATCTGCCTGTGAAGTGCTGGAAATAAAAATACCAGGCAAAAGAAGAATAGTCCCTAACCTCAAAAATTTACATTCCAATAGAGAACTATAATACAAAAAAGAAGGTTAAAAAGTATATATGTGTTTGTGTATATGTGTAGGGGGAAGGTAGCAAAGTTCTAAGAGTAAAGGGGAGAGCTTTATATTCATACACATCTTTAAGGTTTATCAGGTAGGCACATAATTTCATCCTCATTTTATTGATGAAAAAACTGAGCTTATTATGCTAGAAGTGATGCTTTTTTCAGAGTCTAAGACCTGGGTTCAACTCAGTGACCTTGGGTGAATCAATCATTTTTCCTGTTTTCTCATTAACAGAATGAGGGGCTTGGATCATGTGACAACCTAGTTATGTTTCAACTCTGAATTCTACAATTTATAAGAAAAAGACATTATAGGATTTCACCTATGTCACAAGTGTCACCAAGAAATTCCACCCTACAGGGTGGCTAGGTGGCATAGTGAATAGAGCACCAGCCCTAGAGTCAGGAGGACCTGAGTTCAAATCTGGCCTCAGACACTTGACACACTTACTAGCCATGTGACTTTGGGAAAGTCACTTAACCCCAATTGCCCTCCAAAAAAAAGCAAAAAAAGAGAAGAAATTCCACCCTAAATCTAACCCCAAATCTCATTTGTTAAAATCTAATCTCACATCCTCTTGTGACTTACTTAGGTGAGGAGGAAACAATTCCTCCTCCTCCTTTGTATGATAACTGCCATCATTCTTTTCTTAATTTACTCTTCCCTAGAGTAAGTAATCACAATAATTATGAACTTTACCTTATATTTCTGCCAGGTGGTAACTAAGGGCAGGTAAAAATCAGTGGAATTTTTAGTCAAAGGAAGTAATGTTTTACATTGAACTCAGAAGGTGACTGAATTGGTTCTGGCAGGCCCAAGAGTTTTGGGGAAGTGACAAACAATGTTTGTCTTTATGACACAAAATAAGACACATTTGTTTAATTAGACATTTTGGGGGATAAAAATGTGATTGGGAATAATGGAAGGCTTTCGCTGCATGGCTAGAGGGTTTCTTTACTGACATTATAAAAAGCATTTCATTTTTGCAGGTCTAAATCTAAAAATAAAATGGCTTGAGGCTAGGATGGTAGGTAATTGAAAACTAGGAAGAGAAAATTTAAGTTAATTCCCTAAACTCAAAGTTCTTAGGTAAAAAGACTGTAAGCACACATCTAAGAATGTTAATCTGATAGAATAAATTTATATTCCTTACTTACCAAAACAAGATGCATTTTCCAAAATCATCCACCAAAAATATTTATAAACAGCTTTGATATACCTTTGGTATATCAAAGATTCAGTTCAATTAAATAAGCATTTATTAACTCCCTATTATGTAGAAGAATGGGCAACTAGGGGACACAATGGATAGAGTGCCAACCCAGCTCGAAGTCAGGAAGACTTCCATAATCAGAAAGAGGACCTGGAAAGCATCTTTCAAGAAATTATCAAGTAAAACTGTGCTGATGTCCTAGAACCAGAGCACAAGATAGGCATTGAAAGAATTTGTTCATCACCTTAGGAAAGATCCCAAAATAAAAACTCCAAGGAACATTTTCGTTAAATTTCAGAACTATCGTGAAGAAAAAAAATTCTACAAGTGGCTAGAAATAGTTTAATTAAATATAAGGAAGTCACAAACAGGATCACACAGAACTTTCTTTCTTTTTTTTATTTTTTAAAGCAATCGGGGTTAAGTAACTTGCTCAAGGTTACACGGCAGTTATTTCTGGGTGTGGTGCTGAGTATCTGAGCCTGGATTTGATCCAGGTCATCCCGACACTGGAGCCGGTGCTCTTACTTGCTGAGCCACCTGGCCGCCCCTAAGCAATTGGGGTTAAGTAACTTGCTCAAGGTTACACGGCCAGGTGTTTCTGGGTGGGTACTAAGTGTCTGAGCCTGGGATTCGATCTCCAGGTCTTCTCAACACTGGAGCCAGTGCTCTTACTCACTGTGCTACCTGGCCACCCCCACACAGAACTTTCTACAACATTAAAGGATCGGAGTCATGGTGCATGATATTTTCGGGAGGGCAAAGGAACTAGCACTACAACCAAGAATGCCTTACCTGGCAAAATTAATCATAATACATCAAGGGAAAAATTTTGTCACTCAAAAATGAAAGATTTCAGGCCTTCAAAAGATGACCAGAAATAAACCAAAACTTTCAAGACCCAAGAGAAGCATAAACAGCTAAAAAGGGGAAAGAAAACATAAGGTATTCAATAAAGCTCACCTGTTTACATCCCTACATAGGAAGATAATTGTAACTTTTTTATGAAAAAAGGATTTTTTAAAATTGAATAAATGGTAAATACAATAAAATAAGAAAGATGGCAAATTGTCAATTGAAAGAGTTTTGGTTTAATTTGTTTATTTTTAGTTTTCAAAATTCATTTCCACAAGATTTTGAGTTGCAAATTTTCTCCCTGTCTTTCCTCTACCTCCCACCCCAAAAATAAAGAACCTACTGAATACCCCTTCCCCCAATCTGCTCTCTCTTATATCCTTCCCCATACCCCCTCTGACTTTCTAGTAGGGCAAGATGGATTTCTATACCCCAGTGCCTATCTTATTTCCCAGTTGCATGTAAAAATTAACAATTATATATATATAAACATTTGACTTTAAAACTTTGATTTCCTGATTCTTTCCTTTCTTCCCTCACCACCCACCCCTACTGGGAGGAAAAATGATTTAATATAGGTTGTACATATGTACTTATGCAAAACATTTCCATAGTAGATATATTGTGAAAGAATGACTATATTTCCCTCCATCCTATCCCACCCCCTACTTATTCTATTTTCTACTTTGATCCTGTCCCTTTTCAAAAGTATGTGCTTCTAACTATGCCCCCTCCCCCAATCTGCCCTCCCTACTATCACCCCCCTCTTATCCCCTCCCCCCCTACTTTCCTGTAGGGTAAGATACCCAATTTAGTGTGTATATTATTCCTTCCTTAAGCCAAATTCAAAGAGACACAGGTTGACCCATTCCCTTTTGCCTTTCTGTTCTTCCCCTCCACTGTAACAGTTTTCTCTCGCCTCTTTTATATAATATATTTTACCCTACTCTGTCTCTATCTCCTCTCATTATATTCCTCTCTCACCTCTTAATTTTATTTTTTAGATAATATTCCTTTATATTCAACTCATCCTGTGCCCTCTGTCTATGTACGCATGTAAACATATATACCCACAATCACATACAGATATATCCTCCTATATAAACATATATATGTGTGTGTATACACACACACACACACACACACATATTCCCTCCAACTATCCTCCTGCTAAGAAAAGTCTCATGAGTTACAATTATCTTTTTACCATGTAGGAATGTAAATAGTTCAATTTTAATAAGTTCCTTATGATTTCTTTTCCCTGTTTACCTTCTCATAATTTTTTGCTTCTTGTATTTGAATGCCAAATATTCTATTCAGCTCTGTTTTTTTCAAGAATGCTTGAAAGTCTTCTATTTCATTGAATAATCATATTTTCCCCTGAAACATTACACTCATTTTTTCTGGGTAGGTGATTGTTTGATTTAATCCAACTCCTTTGACCTCCAGAATATCATATTACACACCCTTTGATCCCTTCATGTAGAAGCTGCTAGGTCTTGTGTTATTCTGATTGTGTTTCCACAATGCTCAAATTGTTTCTTCCTGACTGATTGAGTTATTTTCTCCTTGACCTGGCAACTCTGGAACTTGGCTATTATATTCCTAGGAGTTTTCTTTTTGTGATCTTTTTCAAGAGGTGATTGGTGAATTCTTTCAATTTCTATTTTGCCCTCTAGTTCTATCTAATATATCAGGGAAATTTTCCTTGATAATTTTTTCTTTTGCCTTTTGGAGGTCAATTGGGGTTAAGTAAGTTGCCCAAGGTTACACGGCTAGTTTTTTTTGTGTGGGTGTTGTGTCTAAGGCCGGAACCAAACTCAGGTCCTCCTGACTCTGGGGCTGGCACTTTGGTTACTGCACTACCTATGTGCCCTTCCTTGGTAATTTTTGAAGGATGATTTCTAGGTTCTTTTTTTTTATCATGGCTTTTAGTTATTCCAATATTTTTTTAAAATTATCTCTCCTGCATCTATTTATTGTCCAGGTCAGTGATTTTTCCAATGAGATATTTAACATTGACTTCTATTTTTTTCATTTGTTTGGATCTGTTTTATAGTATCTTGATTTCTCATCATTGGCTTCCATTTGCTCCAATCTAATTTTGAAGGAATTATTCTCTTCAGTGAGTTTTTGAATTCCTTTTCCATGTGGCAAATTTGGCTTTTAAAGGCATTTTTCTACTCATTGGCTTTTTGGGCCTCTTTTGCCATTTGAATTAGTCTATTTTGTAAGGTGGTATTATCTTCAGTGAGGATGTTGACTGTGTTTTCTTGATTTCCCTGCATCATTCTCATTTCTCTTCCCAGTTTTTCCTCCACTTATCTCACTTGAGTTTCAAAATCCCTCTTGAGATCTTCCATAGCCTGTAACCAGTTCACATTTTTCTTGGAAGCTTTTGATGCAGGAGTTCTGACTGCATTCTCTTCCTCCTGTTTCATGCTTTAATCCTGTTTGTCACCCCAAAATGATTCTATAATCTGTTTGTGCTTCCTCTGCTTGTTCATATTGACAGTCCATTACTTGACTTTTGAGGTCTTTGCCATGGTAGAAATCTGCTTCCAGAGAGGAGAGCTTTGTCCCAAATTTCTGGAGTTTTTGCAAATGTTGTTAGAGGTCTGAGGAGGGCAGCCTCTCTACAGACAGCACACTGGCAAACTGGCATTACTCATCCCAGGACCACCACCCAAGAAAGCAACCCAGATCCAAGCAGGCCAAAGCAAGAGTGATTACTCTGTGAATGCTTGCTTGTTCTCCATATGATCTGTAGGCCAGAAGCTCCTGAGGTAGCCATGGGGCAGACACTGCAAACTCCATGCCTCAGCCACCTCTCACCTTGGAGGTAGGGACCGAACCACACCCTTCCTTTCCAACAGAGTTCCCCACTGACCTTTTACTTTCTTTTTGGCATTTATGTATTTAAAAGTCTGGAAACTGCCACAGCTGCTGGTGATGTACTCTTCCAAAGTCTTCTCTGGCCACCACAGCCTCCTTGGGGCCAAAACCACATGGCTCATGCCAGACTGCACTCAGCTCACAGTGCTGTGATGAACACTTCCTGTCAGCCCACCAAGCTGCCTTCAATGGGAAATTTGTTTCTCTCTGTCACTTTGTGGGTCCTGTAGCTCTAAAATTTGTTTAGAGTCCTATTTTTAGGTTTTTGAGGTGGTTGTGGTGTCAGGTCACAGAATTTCCTGCTTCTACTCTGCCATCTTGATGACATGCCCCTTCATGATTTTCTTGCATCATTCTCATTTCCTTCCTAATTTTTCCCCTACCTCTCTTATTCGATTTTCAAAAATCTTCTTGACCTTCTCCATGGCCTGTGACCAATTCATATTTTTCTTGGAGGCTTTTGATGCAGGATTTTTTACTTTGTTTTCTCCTTCTGATTCCATGTTTTGATTTTTGTCACCAAAGGATGATTCTATAGTCTGATTTCTCTTCCTTTGTTTGCTCATTTTGCTAGCCAATTATTTCACTTTTGAACTCTTTGCCATGGTAGAACTCCTCTTCTTTGAGTTGAGAGTGCTATGTCCAAAATTTCTGTGGTTTTACATAGCTGTTGTTAGAGCTGCTTCTAGGCACCTGCCTCAGAACTGTGAGAAGGATTCCCCCTTCACAGCCAGCACAAGCTCTGCCATACCAGCTCTCCTTCTCACTCTAGAACCACCACCCAAGACTACCACCCACATCCAAGCAGGGCAAAGCATGAGAATCCTGCCTCAGTGCCTGTAAAAATTCCTGCAGTTTCCCTCTTATCAGCCATTTGGATCCCCCAAAGCTCCAGATGCAGCCACCCTGCTGCTGTAGACACAGTCACCATCACCTCTGCCACTCCAGGGACAGGAGCCAAACTGTACTCTTCTTTCAGCCAGGTTCACCAGAATTTCCCCACTGACCTTTTATTTTCTCTTTGGCATTTATGGGTTGAGAAGTCTGGAAACTGCCCCAGCTGCCAGTGGTTCATTCTCCTGAGGTCAGATCCTATTGGTCTCTGCTGGTGTGTTGGGACTGCACTCCACTCCCAGCCCATAGACCTTGCTTCTAGTGTGCCAGGCTGACTTCAGCTGGAGGTGTATTTCACTGTCATTTTGTGGGTTGTATAGCTCTAAAATTTGTTTAGAGTATTTTTTTTACAGGTATTGGAGGTGGTTGGACATGAACTCAATCAAGCTTCTGCTTTTAATCTGCCATCTTGACCCCTAAAATATGATCTTTAACAGTAAATCATACCTGGTTCCTTATGTCTTCCCCTCTAAGCTTACCTTCCATTCATTCTGTGTGCATTTTGTATGCATCACATTATTTACATGCTATCTCCTCTATTAGAATATAAGCTCCTCAAGGGCAGGAGTTTTTTTGTTTGTTTGTTTGTTTTTCCTTTTCCAGCTCCAGTGCTTAGTAAAGTGTCAGGCATATAGCAAACTTTTAGTATATAGTTGATGACTGACGGAGGATATTATTTAGTATGTACAGGTTATTCTGGATTCTACTTTTATACTCCCAACATAAAATCCATATGTTTTAAAATGCATAGGTCATTATTCAGGTAATTCATGAAAAATAAAAATGGCAACAACAACAAAAACCAAAGCAGGATGCAGGACAAATCAGTCAGTCATCTCTTCATGTGTCTAGGCATGACAACCAGCACTTAATAATTATCTTACAAGTTCTGACTTCCAGGTATTTGCATCTCAATTGATCCAAGTAGTTAATCAGTTTATTAAGGAATTTAGGACAAGCTAGGGTCACCGATATAAACTGAAAGGAGTCCTAGAGAACATCTAGTCCACTCCCTTCATTCAGCAGATGAGGAAACTAAGACTCAGGAAGATGTGCCCAAAATGACATTAATGGTAAGCACCTGAGTTGGGAAGAGAAACCAAATCTTATAGAAGTTCAATTGTATTAACACAGGAGTCTATTTTCTTCTCTGTGAACTTTATGCCATTGCCACAAGCTTATGCTTTTCCTTTGGCATCCTTTTCTAATGTAACATTATTTGATAAATGGTTATTTTCCCTTCTGTTCTATTTTATACACATCTGTTACCATAATATAGTATTAGCAGCTTGTATTATGATTCATCTTATATATGCAAAATGAACTCCTAAAATATGTATAAGTATGTATATGTGTATATATACATGCATGTATAAATAAACATTAGGATTCAGGTAGAAAGAATTTAAAAATATTAATTAGATGAAAATAAACAGAAGTTAAACATAGGAGGTCAAAAAGGGTATTTTTCTGAAGAATGTTTTCTTCTCTTTGTATCACAATCATTGCTGATTCTGTTATTAACTATAGCTAACAAAATAAAAATAATATACTTGCCATTAGTTATTCTACACTAATTTCTTTTGGTTTGATTTTATGATTTAAATTCAGAGATGCTCATTGCAATTGCTGAAATTCTTCTTACTTTAGATCTTCAGTGTCTGTAATTTAATGTAGATGAATTCTAAGGAGCTGCCTAAGCCATATGAAGTTTAAGCATCTTGTCCTGTTTTTCCATCTAGGTAGCATCAAATACAGATTTTGAACCCAGTCATACCTGATTCAAAGTCCTGCACTCTATTCACTCTTATATGCTGTCTTTTTTTGCACAATTCCATCAAGGGTGTTTGTTGTCTTTTAAAAAATCTTTCAATGTCTTGCAGATTTAGAATAATAAATACATTCTCTTATCTGGTCCTTATGATTTCATTAGTATTAGGAACTGCTGCTATGAAAAATCTCTCATCTTATGCCTTAATAATGTGTATCCATTAAGAGTTACATAGAGCAGTTGAGAGATTAGAGAAAAAAGAAGAGAAATAGAGATAGATGTCCTTGGAATTAGGAAGAGATTGGATAAACTTCTATCTATAACAAAATAGTAGCATACCAGTGGTGAAGAACAATGCAGAGCAGATGTATAACAAATGTGTTTTAAAAATTAATAAATTAAAATTTAACTTTCTTAATTTTTTTAATAAACTAGGATAAATTTGACATTTTTTATATCAACAAAATCAGAAGAAATATATTTACTAGAAGAAATCTTTTGAAAAGTAAATTTCAAAAAGAAATGTGACTAATTCCAAATTTCTCTGCAACAAAATTCTTCCTCCTTTCATTAAACCTGTCTAGTGCATATGGCACCATATTTTGGTAGGCCCTTTGCCAGAAAGTACCATCTGTCCATCAATGTGCAAATAAGACTTTAGTTGTGTGACTAAATCATTACAGGATCTAAAAGAAAAAAAACATATTTAAAATGCAGGTGTTAAGTTAAAGTGTTTTCAACTCATCTATTTTTACCCTCTGGGGGAAAAAATTGAGCCTCATGAACTAAGCATCTTTCCTTCACATTCCCTTTCCTACTTTCCATTTTGCTCACAGGTGAGACTGTTTTCTTTCTAGATTGAAAAAGAAACAATTTTTGAGGTAAGAATGTTTCTTCTAATTTCTAAGCAACAGCAAATTATCATGTACTTATATAGATTACACAGTCTTTCTGCTATGCAATATATATATATATATATATATAGAGAGAGAGAGAGAGAGAGAGAGGTTTTTTTTTTTGCTTTTTGGAGGGCAATTGGGGTTAAGTAACTTGCCCAAAGTCACACAGCTAGGGTGTGTGTGTGTGTGTGTGTGTGTGTGTGTGTGTGTGTGTGTGTGTGTGTTAAATGTCTGAGGCCAGATCCGAACTCAAGTCCTCCTGACTCTGGGGCCAGCACTCTACTCACTGTGCCACCTAGCCTCCCCTATATATATATTTTAAGTCACAGCTTGAAGGGGAAGCTAGGTGACACAGTGAGTAGGGCACCGGCCCTGGAATCAGGAAGATCTGAGTTCAAATCCAGCCTCAGACACTTAACACAAAAAATAACCATATGACCTTGGGCAAGTAACTTAACCCCAATTGCCCTCCAAAAAGCAAAAAAAAAAATCACAACGTGACATATTTATATGAGATCTTTCTCATTTTTAATATTTTGAAAATAATCTCAGGCTTATGATGTACATATAAATCTTACCAGGTTGTAGGATCATATTTCTAGAGCTAAAAGACATCTAGTCATATCCCATAATTTTACAAATAAAGAAATTGAGACTCAGAGAAGGTAAGTCATTTGTCCTAGGACACAACGGTAGAAAGAGTTGCTGGCAGTTTTGAACCCAGATCCTTTACTTCTAGAGGCTTTTCACTCTACCACACTGCCTCATGTACAAAATCAAACTATGCTTCCTTTGAGGGGGCACAGTTATCACTGCTACTTTGTCAACTCCCTAGTCCCCACTTCTGATCTCTTTTTTTCATGCCTATATCTTCATGGTACTCTCTTTCATATTTTTAGGAAGACTTAATCCAAAATTCACTTTCTTAGTTTCTTAATTCCTCCAGAGTACACTGATTTCTCCTTTGTTTCAAATAATATTGTTTGATGATAGCACATTATCATCTTTTTTTGTTTTCAAGTGTGCTAGTTTTATTTTATTTTTTAGCCAAAATGTAAGAACCTTGAATACCTCTAAATCCTAACTTATATTTCCTTTGATTCTCCTTTATGTAGCTGGTAAAGTTACAAATGTTGTTGTTTGGTTGTTTTCATTTGTGTCTGACTTGGGACCCTATTTGGTGTTTTCTTAAAAAGGTACTGGAATGATTTGCCATTTCCTTCTCAGCTCATTTTAATGATGAAGAAACAGAGGCAAACAGGGGTAAGTAATTTGCCCAGGGTTGCACAGCTAATGTCTGAGGGGACCAGTAGGTGGCACAGTGGAGGGGGCACTATGACAGGAGTCAGGAAGTCTTCTTCTGGAGTTCAAATCTGGCCTTAGACATATACAAGCTGTGTGACCCTGAGCAAGTCACTTAACCCTATTTGTCTCAATTCCTCATCTGTAAAATGAGTTGGAGAAGGAAATGGCAAACTACTCTGGTATCTTTGCCCAGAAAATTGCAAATGGGGTCACAAAGAGTCAGACACACTGAAACAACTCAACAACAACAAATATTTGAACTCATATCTTCCTGATTTGATGCCTGGTGCTCTATTTACTACACCACCTAGTTGCCCAAAATTACAAAACTGGAGAATAGATACCTTACAAATTATAAAATTGGGGTGTCATGGTAATGGGATTTGAAGACCTTCCATGCCCCTTGAGCTTGCTGATATAGCAGGAAGAGGTGGGCAAGAGGAAGCCTGAGCGGAGTAGGAGCCAGGCTGGAGGCAGCACGGTGACTGGAAATGGTGGCAGTGGCAGCACGAACTCATTTTTTTTTGAGCCAGCCAGAACTTCTGCTAAGAACTCCTGCTGAGGACTGCTAGGGACAGGAACTGCAGGGGGCCAGAGCTGCTGGGAGTGAGCTGAGTTGAGGATGAACACTTACCATGAGAAGAGAAGGATCTTTGCCTGAGGTAGCTTGTTCTGTTTTGAAGGCTTGAGAATGTGGGTGTTTACTGCATTAACTACATGTGCCAACTCAGTGGCTACTGTGATGGCTTTGACTTTCTGGTTTTGGGACTCAGTTTTCTGGTATTTGAATAAATGTTCTAGCTATGTTCTCCATGGGGAGAGCCTGTTATATTTTGTGATTAATAATCATATCAGCATGTTCATAGTTACCGTAGGCATTGTGAATACTGCATTGTTGATACAGGGTAATAAATGCCTTATAACTGATATAACTTCTTAAAATATGCTAAATACAATGCATGTCCCTAAAGAAAGACTGCTTTTATTGTGCTTCAAAATTAAAAAAAGCAATAGAAACAAAATATTTACAGCAAAAAAATATTTCACATAAGAACACTACTTTTAAAAGTCATAAATTTGACCTCCAACAATCAATTCTTGCCCTCAACACACCATCACCGATTCTTTCATCATTATGCAATACAGCTTCTCTCTCAAACTTAGAACTATCTTTCCCCATCTCCCCATTTTATCTTTTATATATCTCATATGTCCACAGCTCTCATTTTTTTCTTCTTGGGGGTATCCAAATACATTACCATTTTTCTTCTGTTCAAAGGAATCATCCATTTGTATGGGCTTTGGCTATAGTAAAATTTTAAAAAGCATAATCATTTCCTTTCTACTTTTTGCTTATCCTATCCACCACCACACTACTTTATAATGTCTACTTTGTACTTTCGGAATCAAATCTCAGTATTTTTCTGTAGTCAAATCAAGCATTTTCTTCCATTTCCCAAATACATGAAACATACCTAAATATTCATTTTATCAGACATTCTACCTTCCTTTTAACTTTTAGGATCACAACTAGATTCCCCCTTCTTTTACAAAATTTTCTCAAAAGTCAGCAGTTACTTTAGTTCTTATACAACATAACACAAGCATTATGTGTTAGCTATATTTAATTTACATCTATTTTTAGTAGGTTTCTTTACTGACCTTTACAAATGTAATTGTAGCAGTGTGCCACAGAATATAGACTACTGTACTTGGCATCAAGAATACCTGCACTTAGGGCACTGATATATAAAGATAGTAAAATTCCCAGTTCTCAAAGGAGCTGGAATTCAGTAGAGTTGGGAGCATGGAAAGGGACTTGTAGTTGAGTAAGAGTTATTTCAGTTATTTGAAAAAGGATTGAACAAACACCTGGAAAATCAGTGAAGGGAAGATATCATATAAGGACTTACACCTGAGCTGAACCTTGAAGGAGGACAAGTATTTTCAGAAACATGTAAGGAAAGGAATGTATTCCAGTCACAGGGGATGATGATTCCAAATGCATGGACATGGGAGGTGGAAAGCTGTCTGAGGAACAATAATAGTAGTCCATGACATTTGAAACATTGGACTAGATGAACTCTTAAGATTTTTTCCACATCTAGGTGTATGATCCTATTATAGTTTTGAGTATGGCAGGCAGCATTAAATAAGGCTTTGAACCTAGAAACACCAGGGTTCAATGTCCACCTCTAACACAGATATGCTTGCTAAACCATAAATGTCACTTAACCACTCTTGGCAATTCTCTAAGATCATATGTTGTAAAGAAGCAGCTGATAGGATTTTCCTCACCAGGGAGTTCCCTAAACATGAGAAAAAAACAATTCTAGTCCCTATGCCCAGGCATATATTTTTATTAAAAAAAATGAACAGAAAAATCAGTTTCTTCTATAATCCTCTTTCTTGCTCTGCTTTGTATATTGAATGTTTGTGATTGTTAATGATTGCTAAATGCACAATTAAAATAATTTTTTAAAAAGTCTCATTATCCATACTTCCTCAATTTTCTTCTTTTACCACCAATTACCTTGGCTCTTGAAGGCTTTTTAATCTTTGAAGTCCCTAATTCAATTGAATCCAAGGAAATTAGGGCATATTAGCAATTGACTTATAATAATTATGGTGTTGAAATGTAAATATCCTTAGTAGGTAGAAAAAAGTTTTAATGGAAGGAATTCAATTCAAATCAATACCATAAACCCTGTACTAGATACTGAAAGTTAAAAAAAAAGTCAACAGTCTTTGCTCTCAAGGAGTTTATATTCCATTTGAGGATATCCAGACACGGTGGAGAAGAAGTCACAGATAAACTGCTCAATACCAGCATCTATTCATCTATTCATGTATACATTTATACTGCTGAAAACTAGCTCTTACAACTTCTCTAACTTGTGACATTTCTACAATAAACTGGAGGGAGAGAGAGGATGTTGAGGGGGAGGAGGGTACAAACACTAAAGAAAGAGGGACACTGAAAGGGATGAGGCAAGGAGGGATCCAATTTTCTCAAGACTATACTAATAAAGAAAAATTAGTTTACTCACTGACTTTGGCCTTTAATTATGACAAAGGATTATATAAAACAATGGGCCTCCACAAAAATTTGTTTAATTAACTTAATTTCTGGATATAAAGAAGAACAATAGAAAAATTTCTCAGAAAACAACAAATATTTTAGCAAAGAGCAAAACCCACTGGATTTGGCATCAGATAATCTGGATTTTAATTCATTCTATAATTAATTATATTATAATGTAATAACATAATATTACATATTCTATTACATTAACATAATGTATTACAATATTACACATTATATTAAAACAATGTAATATAATATTACATATATTACGTTAATATAATTACATTATATAATAAATAATATGTAATATAATAATTAATTATATAATAATATTTAATTAGTTTTATAAATTATGGTGAGACCTTAAACTTCAACTCTTTTGGCTAGTTCTATTTTGTCTTCTATAAAATTATAAACTTGGGTTAAGTGAGCTCAAAGTTTCATTTTAGTTTGAAACCCCATAATCCTACAAAGCAATACCTTGCTGAAAGAATTAGGAAAAAAAAATTTGCATAATTTACTTGACTGTAAAATTTTGAGGGCAGGGATGTTAAAATATTTTTTCATCATTTCAGCCAAAGCTTCTTGAGGCAGAGTTTAATTCTACTCTAAAATAGTTCTTTTGCTTTCTTTTTGAGTACAGTCTATTCAAAGAATAGCACCCTCTCTTTCTATTTTTATCACACAGAATGAACAATTTAAATAGACAAAATTATTCCAGGGAAACATGCTAATATGTCCCCATGGTTCAAAAATGGGTCAGTAAATAAATTCACTAAAAATATCTTTAATGATTTAGTTCCACCAATATCTCCAGGTCACTGAAAACAACACTCAAATTTGCATATATTTATTTAGACAGACATATAAATATAAGGCGGATAAACAAATTTGTGAATTAGCTCGTTTCCTTCCCTACCCACACATCTTCACTATAGCAATTAAAATTCTTGCCATGCTGAATATTCATGGATGAGTTTGCCCATGACACACATCTATGTATTTAATGCATGTAGTGAACAACAATTCAAGAACTATATAGGAAATTGAACACAAACTTATTTTCTGCATTTTAAAAAATAAATTACATTATTTCTCAAATCAATAAAGGAAGAAAGCTACTGGTTGTTATTATAAAATGAGAAAATACAACTTTTATGAGTCAAAAGGAAAAAGAAAACTACAAGGCTTATTAAAAAAAATGATGGCCTAAAATCCAATTTCCTCAACACAAATCAATTATAAAAAAAAAAGAAAAAATTCCAAGTATGCAAATATTTCACACTCATTCTAATTAGTCCTAATGATGGCCCCATTCAAATTTTTCCCCTGGAAACTATAAAAACTCTTCCAAAGAAAAATTAAACTGTATAATGAATACTTTCTTATCTCTTAACAGGCAAACACTTTCTGCTGAGGTTAATGGATTCATTTTTACTGCACAATTCACTTCCTCTTCTCTGACCTTTTTGATTATGCATATAATTGGAAAACAAACAAACAAAAAAGATCAAGGTTCTTCAGGGATTCCTTTGAAATGGGAAAACTATACTCCTTTTAAAGAGTCTATGTGATTTAAACAAATAGGAGAAAAGTGGGATGAGGGAAAAAAAAAGAAAGGTACTAACGAGAGCCAAGACTGACCTAGAATCTGTATAGGCAATAAGGTTCTTTATTCTATTTTGTTCATTAATATTTTCTAGGATGAATGAAAGAGCCTTACAATAAAATATGGTTTGGCCAGGGCAATGTCTTATCCATTCTATCTTAAGGGAAAGGCCATTTAAAAACTTATTTCCATGCAAAACCTTGACATAGTTTTCATTTTAAGATTTATATAACATATTTTTCCTCCTGTTTCTTAAAAGGTTTCAAATGGAATGGCTTGAAATGTTTATAACCTCAACCAAAATCTCACTATGTTGGCAATGGGAAAAAGATGGCTTTTTCTTTAAGAAATGGGAAGATCAATTAAACTTAATAATATTCGACCAATCCATATTTTAAAAAATACCAATATTTCACAAAAATTCCTAACAGTTTTCATTTATAATTATCTCTTTTCTCAAATGATAATTGAATACATTGATATTGCATTGGTGAAACAGAAGCTGACAGAGCTATTAGCACTAAATTAGTAATTTACAGAAGCACAACATCGAAGTAAGACCCAGGTAACCAGGTGTTCCAATGTAAATAAATTCTATTCTGCACTTATGCAAATCTGAATTCTAATTTGTTAATTTTCACATTCATTATCCCCACTTGTAAATTTTATAAACATAGTCTATTTTTCCCCTACATACTTAGGGGAGACTATATCAAAGGTACATGGAGCAAATATCGGGAGTAAAACAATGCAATGAGGACATTATCCTTATAGAGCACAAAAAAAAGCATTTTCCCTCTCAATATTTTTCCTTCTTTTTCTTTTTAATTGAAGATTATTTGATTCACACAACTCTGTGAAATAGGTGCTATTATTATCCCTATTTTATAAACGAGGGAACAGAGACAGAGATGCTTTCACATGGCTAGTATTTCCTGTGAAAGGATTTGAACTAATTTCTGGACTCTGCACCCAAAATTTCACTTATTGCACCATGTATTGGCAATGAATTATGAACTTATGTTACATAGCTATTGTTGTTTTCACAAAATAAATATTATATATATATATATATATATATATATATATATATATATAATTTAATAGGAAGGCTCTATTTTTTCTCCTGAACTTTTTGGGAATTAAAAGTTCAGCTGAACTTATGGCAGTATATCAAGCCATCAAAATAGAACAAGGAGGACAGTGTCATATATTCACTGATTCATGGGCGGTAGCTAATGGGTTAGCTACATGGATGCCCATGTGGAAAAATGAAAATTGGGAAATTCATGGGAAACAAGTCTGGGGCAAAGAATTATGGGAAGATATCTGGAACATGTCTTTGGTCACTGACTTGTCAGTTTTTCATGTAGATGCTCACGTGGCCCCCACCACACCAGAACGTGAGTACAATGCTCCTGCTGATCGACTGGCAAAGATTGCTACTGAACATATTGTCCCTACTTTGACAACAACTGATGATCCGGTATTAGCAAAATGGGTCCACCAAACAGCAGGCCATTTGGGGGTCCAGGCCACACACCAGTGGGCACAAGATCGAGGTATTAGTATCTCTCATTCACTGTTAAAACAGATAGCAGAAGACTGTCATATATGTCAATTGGAAAAGGAGCGAACTGTTCCTCGGGTAGTAACTGGAGAGATAGCAAGAGGAAAAGTCCCAGCCCAAATCTGGCAAATAGATTATATTGGTCCACTACCACTGGATAAAGGATGCAGATTTATATGTACTTGTGTTGATACCTATTCAGGTGTACTAGTAGCTTGTCCTTATAAGAATGCAACCCAGAAAAACACTTGTAAAACTCTAGATCTCATAAGCCTATATTATGGAACCCCAATGCAGATTCAAAGTGACAACGGGTCACATTTCAAAGGCAATGAAATGAAGAAGTATTGTATACTAAACAATATAGAATGGATATATCATATTCCATATTATCCAGAAGCATCTGGGTTGATTGAAAGAATGAATGGATTACTGAAAGGACAATTGAGGAAGTTAAGTTCCAATAATTCATATCAACATTGGAAGGATAATTTGTTCATGGCTTTGCGTAATTTGAATAATAGACCATTGGGAGGAAGTACACCTCTAGCCAGAATGATGACCCCCAATCTGCAAATTAGAAAACAACAAACACACAAGATCCCAATTATTGAGTATTGGACCTTGAGGCCAGATGTCCCAGCACCGTACCCAGGACCACCTGGTTCAATGGGGTATGATTTACATTGTTTAGAGGACTTTTGGTTGGACAGAAAAGAAATAAGAAAAATCTGCACTGGGATATGCATAAGAATCCCTAAAAATCACTTTGGACAGATTTTACCCAAATCAGGATTAGCAGCTCAAGGAATACATGTATTGGCTGGAGTAATAGATTCTAATCATCAAGGAGAAATTGTTGTAACATTCCAGAATTTAAGTGAAAGGCCCATACAGATTCACAAGAATGATAGGATAGTTCAAGTGATTATTGTTCCTTGTAAAACAATGCCACTTGTAAAAACTGACCCTCCTTCCAAAATAACTGTCACAGGAACTGAAGGATTTGGTTCTACTGATAGAATAAAATCAGGAGCTAAAGTATGGGTAAAACGGAAGCCAGATGATCTTCCAAAGGCTGCAGAGATTATAGCATATGGGAGGGATAACACTGTAACTATTGTTTATTCTGGAGAAGATGATTACAAAATTGTACCCTTAACTCATTTATTCTACCGTGAGTGAGGCTACGATAGTCTGGTTATTGTCTCTTTGCTTTTTCTTGATTTTTTGTTTGTTCACCTTGTTTGTTAGATTTGTTTCCACAGGCTTGGTACCCTCCATCTGTAGATGCCTGATAGCTTAAGCTGGATGTCACCCCCTGTCTGCAACTGTGATGTGTCACCCTTGGACCTGGCATCAAGCATATTAAGAACTGACCTCTCAAATGGGACCCCTTAGGACAGGGACAGCTCTACATCCGATTTCAGCAGCAAGTAGCCATAGAAGAAGAGATCTTCACCCCTTACCACAAGATTTTGGGGCCCCATTTGTTCGGGGTGGGGGGAATGATGGGGAGCTTGTGCTCAAGCGCCACCCTAAAATATGGTTTTCTGTGTTTATTGTGTGCTATTCTTGTTATATTGTTGTGAAATTTTGTTGACACCAGTTATTCCTACTGTATTTTTGTCAAGTAAGGGACATGAAAGATCTTGGGGCCGAATGTAAGGGTTATGGGATTTAAAGATCTTCCATGCCCCGTTGGACTTGCTGATGTAGCAGGAAGGGGCGGAGCAAGAGGAAGCGGAAGCCAAGCTAGCGTGCCTGCGTTGGCTGGCGGTGGTGGTGACGGCGGCAGCAGCAGAGGCAGTGGCAGCGCGAAGCCCTTTTTGAGTTAGGACTGCTAAGGACTTTCTGCTAAGGACTCCTGCTGAGGACTGCCAGGGGCCGGAGCTGCTGGGAGCGCGCTTCCAGGACGCTGGGTGGTTGCTGTGTGTGGGGAGAGGAGGACCTTTGCCTGAGGTAGCCTGTTCTGTTTTAAAGGCTTGAAAATGTGGGTGCTTTCTACTTTATCTACCTGTGCCAATATTATAACTACTCTGATGGCTTTCACTTTCTGGTTTTGGGACTCAGTCTTTTGGTATCTTAATAAATTTTCTAGTTTATTTCCTCATATGGCAAACATGACGTATTTTGTAATGGATAATTATATCAGCATATTTGTAATCTCTATAGGCATTGTGAATATGGCATTGCTGATACACATATCTGAGCCTATTAAATCTTAACTTCTAGATCTCTACCTTTCAGTCAAAGGGAAGGAGGTATGCTTCAACATAAGTCTTGTTCTTTTTCTTTATGAGTGTTTTCCTAATGCTATTTTTATGTTATTCTTACTTCACAAAGACTCCCTTCATGATAAAATTCTCTGTCACCCACCACCCACAACTTTGTGACAAATAACAGTCAAGAAAAACAAAAAGAACAGTTTGGCAATGTCTGAACATGTAAATCTCATTCCACACCTCTATCAAGAGGCACAAATCTTCTGATATTATGATTGGATGCTGCATTGATAAGAATTCTGAAATATTTCAGTCTTGTTTTATTTTAAATAATTGAGGTTATCCTGCAAATTATTCTCATGACTTCACTGATTTCATGTTACTCCAATGCATACAAGACTTCCCAAAATTACTTGACCTCCTCATATTTGCTATTTCTTATAGAACAATGATATTCTACTGCATCCACATAACAAATTTTACTTAGTCATTTTTTGACCAATAGGTATCCACCCTCATTACAGTTCTTTGGTACTACAAAAGAAAAAGAAAAGGCTGCAAAAACATTTTGGACCTTCTTCTCTGTCTTTAATTTCCTTAAAAATATTATATGCCTAGTACTAATAACAGTAACTTTGCTGGATTATAGGGGGAGAAAAACTTAGTGATTTAAAAAAACATAATTATAAATCATTTTCTTCTCTTTTTTTGGAGGGCAATTGGGTTTAAGTGACTTGCCCAAAGTCACATGAGTAGTAATTGTGTCAAGTGTCTGAGGCTGGATTTGAACTCAGGTCCTCCTGACTTCAGGGTAGGTGCTCTATTCACTGTGCCACCTAGCTGCCCCTAAATCATTTTGTATAATGGTTGGTCAATTCACAGTTGCACCAACAGTGAACTAATAATGTACTTGTCTTCTGAAAGTCTCAGGAACTTTAAAATTTTTGTCACTTGTCATTTTAGGGTATGAGGAATATATAGGTAATATATGTGTGTGTGTATGTGTGCGTGTGTGTGTGTATATGTGTGCATGTGTGTGTAAGGAAAACCCCAGAGGATTGGACGTCATAGTTCTTTTAATATGAGCATACCAACAACTATTTCAAAATGATAAAGGTGTAGAATTAGTGACTCTGTCATGTTCCAGTTAAAGCTCAGCTATCTTCTTACCCTAAGATATCCATATAGCCTCCATTTAGTCATGCCCAATTTATAAGTTTTCATTGGTAATAGCTTGATTTATTGAGTTTTGTTTCACTACTGCATTTAGTTGTACTGAAAATGTCTTTAGGAACACAGCTGTTGGGTTAGGAAAACCAGGTTTTAGTCCTAGTTTGGCAACTCTTTGGGACTCAGTTTCTTAACTGATAAAATGAGTATAGTTTGGGATAGATGTATTATAGTATAAGGGAATGAGTCCCAGATTTGATGTCAGAGGACCTGGATTTGAAATGTTGTCCTAATGCTGAAAATTGCATTAGTAAACAAAGAAAAAGAACAAGAATGATGGCAGACTTTAATTAGCTTACTTCAGCAAGTCACTTTATCTCTTGAGTTTTAATTCCTGTATCTAGGAAATAAGGTGGCTGATTCTCAATTTATCAATAAATATTTATTGTTACTATTAAGTGCTAGTCACTGTGTTAAATACTAGGGCTATGAAAATTATGTGACCTTTATTGTTTTCTTTCCATGATAGGCCGCTTTCATTTTTTAATTCTGCTATGCCAAGTTTCCTGTCAGCTCTAACATTACATAATTTGGAAGTCTTAGCAGTAAATATTTGTAAATATGAAAATTCTCCATACTTCTGAGTTACTATTATCATTTCACAGGGTGGATATGAAGAGCATCACTGCCTTTCCTTTTGGGGATGATAAGAAAAAGGGAACATGGCTACTTAGGCAGAGAGATAGAAAAATAGAAGCTACTCAAAAAAGACATTAGAGCTGCAAGGGATCTTATGAATCATGTGGAAAAGGACACTAAGATATTTAGTGATTTGTACAACACCATATGGCTCATTTATGGAAAAGCGGAATCTTAATCTCCTGACTACCACTCTAGAACTTTTTGACTTGGTAAGGTAATACAATAGAAAGAGGTCTGGATTTCTAATTAAGAGAATCCTAAGATTGAATTGTGGCCCCATTTTCTACATGTACATGGAAATAAATCACAGGCAACAAATTTTTATACCTCACTTTTACTAAAAGAAACTATTACACTCAGGAAGGGGAGGAAAAATGGTAAGAAGGGAATGAGAAGGGGGTTGGGAATGGTTATTTAAAAAAAAGAGAGCTCAAATCTCTATAATAGAGACCTAACAGTTTCAAGACCATTTAGATCCCATAATCGATGTGGAAGAGCATTTTTTTGGAGACAGTGGAGTAAGGAGGATGAGAAAAAAGTTGAGATAGATCCATTTTGCATGTTTCTATTCCTTCAATTAATTGATGGAAAGGTGAATAAAGATAGCTGATGGAGTTTTCTTCTACACTGGGAATCTCAGACAATTTCAAATACACAGGGTATTCCAAGATTAAAACTGTGCTAAGATTTTTGGAACTCCTAATACATGAAGACTTTTGACTCACTGGTGTCCATAGACGCTGATACATTTTGTAAAAATCATGTCAGATGTTAGGTCTTCAGTCTTTTCATATAGAAGTCACAGGGCACTTGTTATAATGTTTAACAAAAACATCATGTACTCTGTCAAAGCATTTTGGTCCCATACATGCTTAAAGGCATTGTGGAAATACAAATGGGTATCTAGAGATCAGTATCTAGAGCTACTGTAAAACTTTAATGATGGTCTACTAGCTAAAGAAGGAGAATGCTCATTAAACTAGTGAAGATTAATTAGGCATAGTATGAGTGACCATGGAGGCAAGACTAGAACCGAACTACTCAAAGGTTGTTCTTCCAGTTCCCTTGTGATAAACCTGATCTTATATTTAGTTCGGTCTTCATATTTCCTATTGATCTCTATCTATATCAGGCAATTAAGAAAGTCAAAATAAAAAGACTGATTATGCTGTGCCTCAATCATCTCAAACATACAGCTGTCATAAGAAATAGTAAGAAAGTTAATAGTTTATGTGAAGAGAAACTTGGATTCTGATTCTGGAATCTCTGGGGTCCAGTAGGTGAACTTTCACTTTGTCTTACATGGATTTAGGCTTAAATTTAATTTTTGACCAGCTCCAAACCACACTGCCTCCACTGGAGCCATCATTCCCAAGTCCTCACCACCAAAGCCTTGGTTTCTTCCCCCTGAACCACCCTATACTTTGATTGCTAGACTATTTTCCTGACTCCAGATCTCTACTTGATATCCTGGCCATCATCAAAAAGCCCTTGCTGCCTCAGATATCTTCACCTTCTTTGGTTTTCTATCTTCTCTTTATTGTCTAATAAATATATGAATGGATTGATGGACTGATGGATGAACAGGTGGATGGAGAGAGATACTGATGGAAGTTAAATATATAGATGGATAAATGGACACGTAGGTAGATAGATAGAACATTTATATTAAGTACTTATATTCCAGGTACTATGCTAAGTGCTAGGGGTAAAAATACCCACAAGCAAGAAATTCCCTAACAATTTTCATTTTCTAAGACTTGTCATTTAGTTTAACAATAGCATTCCAAACATGGTCAGACCAGGATGGCAGATATATCAGCTCTTTCATTCTAGATTCTATGCTTTTAATAATCCAGTCCAGGATTATATTTGTAATAATCCATAATGGAGAGAAGGCTAACTTTAGATTCAGAGAGCCCTAGATCAACTCTTACCTCTGAGCTATGCAACCATAGACAAGTCCCTTAACTTCTTGGAGTCCAAAATTATATGTAATAATATATGGTAAAAAAAGAAATGGGGGCAGCCAGGTGGTGCAGTGAGTAAGAGCACTGGCCCAGAGTCAGGAGACCTGGGATTGGTTCCAGCCTCAGATACTTAACAACCACACAAAATAACTGGCCATGTAACCTTGAGCAAGTTACTTAACCCCAACTGCTTATAAAAAATGAAATGAAATGAGAGGACTAAACTTAACGGTTGCTAAGAGCCTTTCAACTCTTAAAAAAGGACCACAAATTATAGATAAATTTGTCATCTTCATCAGTGATATGAGCATTTATAATGGGAAACCTCTACTCTAAGGAATTTCAAGAATTAAAGTAAATAAACACAAACTAACAAAAACAGTATTCCCTTGCATTTTTTGTCCTGTTATACTATTGAATTTTCTGAACCTGTAAGTCATTAAAATTCTGAGTATTATGGCTAGTTAAAATTGTTAACTGTCAATGATTCTTGAATCCTACAGAAGCATACATTTTACTAGGGGTAATAAAACATTTGCACCATAAACTGAAGGTGCAAAACACGTAACAAAAAGTTACTTTAAGGGCGACAGAATGTGAAAAGCTTTTTGTTGTGGTGGCTGTTTTTATTGCCTATTATTTCCAGGAATTAAAATAACACATGCATATACACACACATACATATATACATGCATATATGTATTAGTATGGTTCCTTTATAATAGTTCAATATCTTATTCATTTTCTAATCATAGCAGGGCCTTTTACATTTTAGGAGTATGTACATATTTAAACTTCTACATCTTTTATGAGTTTGGAAAATTTCCAAATTGTTTTTCATACTTAAATAAAAATATTCACTTATCAAGTTCAATGATCTTTCTTTGAGGCTTAAAGAGATCTCACTTATGTCGCATTTTTAATAACTTAGCCTACAATTCTGCTGATGCATAAAATTCATTTTTACGATCTTTTCTAACAATTCATATGTCTTCCATTCACAGACACTACCTATACAGCTACAGGAAAAATGAAATGGATGTACTTCTCCTTTAATTTTCTTAATGTTGTTGTTTCAATGGACATCTTAATGAAGTCTAATCTATTAAAAGCAGCAAGGTTTAAATTAACAATAAACTATTTGAAAATGTTTCTTTATTATTTGCCTGGTCAACCTTTAGATCATATCTACATAACAAAATGTTTGCAAATTACCTTACATTGTTGGACTATACTGTAAAGTCAAGGAGGGTGTTACAAAAGGCAGAATAGGCTGAATTTTATCTTTGTTATTAAGTTGTCTGTATTTGGGCCAGCTGTAGGGTCAAATTCTCTTATTCATACTTGTCCTTCTTACTCTAATATGAATGAATTTTTAGCTGAAGAGGAAGTCTTTATTTTTCTTTTAATAATTTTAATTATTTGTGTTAAGTGTCATAACTGGAAATACCTTGGCCTCTTTGCTATGAGTAGTCTCAGAAAGGGTGTTATATGCCACACCTTTGGATAACAAAGGAAGAGAAAGAATATGTGAAGGGAATAACTTCTTTTTAACATTTACTGAGAGGGCAGTTTTTTTCTCTTTTCCTTCCTCATCCCAAATGAGCCAGAACATTTAACCCACTAGAAAGTCTTAGACACATCTCTCCCCATAAGGTGCCTAGCTCCCAGGATATCACATATGGCACATAAAAGGGACCTGGCACCAAAGTATGCTCCATGGGGTTTATGCTACACAAAGCCAAAGCATGTGACATATAAGTCAATAATGAAATGTCCAACAGCTGGCAGTTTGTGTTGGGAAGATGCTACCTAAACCAGGCTTAGCTGTTCTGACCTTGGAGTCAAAAAACTGGGCTGGAGTGAAAAAACTGGGCTGGAATACCACCTCGAATACTTATTTTCCAAGTTACTGTGGGCAAGTCATGAAACCTTTCAGAAATTCACTTTTGCCAGTTATCAAAGAGAGAGTATTAATTGCATATTCTACTTCATAGATTTCCTGTTAAGAAAGTGCTTTGCAAATCCTAAAGCATCCTAAAAAAGGGAAATTGTCTCTATTAGTGGAATGAAGTTAAGAAGGCCTGGGTGACACTACTGTGTAGGGGCCTGACTGTGAGGCTCTTGATCTTTCCCTTTTTATTTCTATCCAGGTAGGAAATACAAAAACCAAAACAACAATTTAGACATAAGGGAGGATGATATGGAAAGGCAAACAGAGCATAGCAGAAATTAGTAATAGATAGAATTTCTTCCTGGGGAAAGATATACAACCTTTCGATGTGATGGAAGTTACAGGATGGGGACTTTAACTATAAAAGAAGCCAGAGTCAAGTTACTGATGAATCTGGGGCTATGAATACCAAATTATTTAAATGAATGAAAAATACAAAGGAAATGGTAAGGCTGTTTTTTTTAATTGATAACTATGAGCTTGTAAGTAATTAGCATACTTGCAGTACAGTTAAAGAAAAAACTTATGTGCACCGAGGGATAGGAGAAGCAGGTACTTTGGATGATAGCTTGTTCTACAGTTCTAAAGTCATCCTGGGAGAGTATTGATTTAAAATTACTCCAAAAACATTAAAAATAGAAATAAAATTGGTTTTCCCTAACCATGGAGTAAATCAGGGGTAGATTAAGTAATAAATAATAATTGTAAAGAATGTGTGAGAAAGGTATCAAATTTTATCTAGGGGTATTTTTGGGGGGGATTGTTTGTAATAATGATTCTATCAGGCTTCAGAGCCTTCTGTTTGAGATCCACAACCACACAAGAGTTCAATCTAGCAGTCTACACAGGAAAAGAAAACAAAACAAAAGGGAATAAGTGAATATCAATTATCCAGGATAGGATATGCAATTTAATGGTCAGCCTCTTAAGTTGGTACAATAAATATATTTCTTTCAGATATGAAAGAAAGACAGTGATCTGGATGCTAAGTTGGATACAAAAACAAACTGTAATAGATTGCATTTGTAATATTGGTAATTATTTTCAATAATCTGAAACATCCCTGAAGAAAAATATATCTCTTTAGTCAGACATAAAATTTCAATGAAGCAACATGACTGAAAATTGTAAAAGATCACAATATGTTAGAAATCAAAATTATAGTCGATCCATAGGACACTGCAGAGATGTGTAGTTACTATAAATAAAGTGGAGAATATACCTGGTGAGAGTATACAACTGATAAGTGGCAAAAGAGATGCAAAATGGAAGATGATGAATTGTTAGATTTAGAAGGGACATGATTTATATTTAGGAAGATCTAAGATTTAGAAAGGCCATAGAGCCCAATCCAAATCTGTATAAAATCCAGGACATATTTAATAAATTATTATCCTTTATTTGAAGACCTCCAGCAAAGACAAAACGCTACCTCCTAAAACAGTCTATTCCACCCCAGGGCACCTGTAATGCCTTTGATGAAGCTTTGAACCAGTAAAACAAATGTTTTTCATTCATGGGACAAGCTCTCAAATACTTAAAAATATATCATATCCCCACTCCTTCCTCCAACCACTCCTCAGATAGGATCTTGAGGTCTTTTGCCCTCCTGATTTCATTCCTTGGGGTTCCCTCCAGCTCATTATCATCATATTTCCTACTGCATAATATAGAGAACAGAACAATATACAGCAAATGTAGTTTTACCAACATAGATATAGTGGGACTCTAACTACTATGATGCTAGAAACTCTGGCTCTTGATGTTGACTTAAGATTAAATTAGCTTTCTTGACTGCCAGCTTATGGTTCATTTTTTGAACTTATAGTACATTAAAATCTCATTTAGAACTTCTCCCAAAGATCTGTTGGCTAGACATTCCAGGCCCAGATACTAACGAGGTTGATTTTCTGAAACTGAAGGTAAAACTTTATAATTATCCTTCTTAAATTTCATCCTATTAGATTTCACCTACCATTTTATCTTGTTATACAATTTGTTAGTCATTCTCCCCAATTTTATATCACCTTTAGATTTGATAAGCATGGCATTGATGCTTTTATTCAAGTTAATTATATAGCAATTAAATAACCTAGAGCTGCTACAGATCTTCTAGAAAGTTCTATAGCTCTCCTGTATTTCAAGATCTTGTACCAAATTGACAAAATGAATGAATTCTGGTGAACCACTTAACCTCTTAATTTTAACTTAATAGCAAATGTCATTTGTGTTCTGATTAAAGCCTTGTAGATCTCATCTGCACCTCACAACAATCCTGTGAGAGCTAATCCAGGTATTATTATATCAGTTTTTACAGATGAGGAAACTGAGGTCAAGTGACTTGCCAAGGTCAAATTTAGTTAGTATAAGAGGTCTCTCTGAGTTCCACATTGAGAGAACTTGGCACTGTTATTCTGTTAATCATAAAATGGCAAGTTAATACCTCCCTTGTTGATGGGAAGATATAATGAGGTAGTCAAGGAAGATACATCTTGAAAAGTTAAAATTGCCATAAAATATAAATATTTTATGTGAATTAGCAATAGCTAATCTTATGTCTAGGATAATCTGTGCCAGACTCTTTTCCAGATGGCAGGAATAAATGTTTTGCTGAAACATTTCACAGAGAACATCTTGTTCATACATCAGGAAATATATAGGCACAAGTTAATTTCTCTCCAAGCTATTTCTTTGCAATCCTATAGAGTATGGATAACTTTGAATTCACAATAGTAGCAAGGGAAAGAGATGGACAATCTCTTCAGCGTCAGGATTTTGTTCCCTAGGAAGGGCAAAGATAGTGGAAACAGCCAATAAAGAGTTGTAGAAAAATGAGCATGGAGGGGTAGAGCCAAGATGGTGGAGAAGAAACAGGACTTCTGTGTGGCTCTGGCTTCCACCTTCTCTAATATGTGTAAAAAAAATGTTTTTAAACAAACTTTAGAACTACGGAACTGACAAGGTGACAGAGAGAAACAAATTTCCCACTGAAGGAAGCCCTGCAGGCCAGCAGGAAGGGTGAAGCTGAGGTTGTAGCACCAGGGCGTCACCAACCTCAGGAGGCTGGAGCAGACTTCACAAGAGTAAATCACCAACACCTATAGCGGTTTCCAGATTTCTCAATCCACAAATGCCAAAGACAAAGTAAAAGGTTAGTGTGGAACTTTTTTGGAACAGGGTGAGCATGGTCTGATTGCTATCCCTGGAGCAAGAATCAGTGGAGGTACAGCAGCTGCAGCCGCTACCGCATGGCTACTTCCAGAGCTCTTTATACTATAGGGGGACCAAAGGACCATTCACAGGGCAATTACTCTTGCTTTGACCTGCTTGGATCCAGATCACGGTCTTGGGTGGTGGTGATGGGATGTGTGACCAGTGAGACAGAGCATATAGGGGCTGTAGAAAGGGTGCCCATCTAATAGCTCTGGCAACTTCAAAAACCCTAGCAATTTGGGACATAGCTCTCTCCATTCTGGAAACACAGTTCTACCATGGCAAAGAGATCAAAAGTCTAGTAATTGTCTGCCAATATGAGCAAGCACAGGAAAAACAAACAGATGATAGAATCCTTTTTTGGGGACGAAATGGATCAAGGCATGGAGTGGGAGGAAGACACCAAAGTCAGAACTCCTGCATCAAAAGTCTCCAAGAAAAAATGTGAATTGGTTACAAGCCATGGAGAAGCTCAAGAAGGATTTTGAATATCAGGTAAGAAAAGCAGAGGAAAAATTGGGAAGAGAAATGAGAATGATGCAAGAAAATCATGAAAAGAAAGTAAACAGCTTCCTAAAGGAGTCCCAAAAAATACACTGAAGAAAATAACACCTTTTAAAATAGACAAACTCAAATGGTAAAAGAGGCGCAAAAAGCCAGTGAGGAGAAGAATGCTTTAAAAAGCTGAATTTGCCAGATGGAAAAGGAATTTCAAAAACTCATTGAAGAAAATAATTCCTTCAAAATTATAATGGAGCAATTGGAAGGTAATGGTTTTATAAGAAATCAAGATACTATAAAACAGATCCAAACACATGAAAAAATAGAAGGCAATGTGAAATATCTCATTGGAAAAACCACTTATCTGGAAAATAGATCCAGGAGAGACAATGTAAAAATTATTGGGCTACCTGAAAGCCACAAGAAAAAAGAATCCAGAGGCCATAATTCAAGAAATTATCAAGCATAATTGCCCTGATATTATAGAACCAGAGGGCAAAATAGAAATTGAAAGAATTCACCAATCGCCTCTTGATAAAGATCCCAAAAAGAAAACTCCTAGGAATATTATCGTCAAATTCCAGAGTTCCCAAGTCAAGGAGAAAATACTGCAAGCAGTCAAGAAGAAACAATCTGAGTATTGTGAAAACACAATCAGGATAACACAAGACCTAGCAGCTTGTACATTAATGTATAGAAGGTCTTGGAATATGATATTCCAGAGGTCAAAGTAGCTGGGATTAAAACCAAAAATCACCTACCCAGAAAAACTGAGTATAATGCTACAGGCAAAAATATGGTCATTCAATGAAATAAAGGACTTTCAAGCATTCTTGATGAAAAAACCTCAGCTGAACAGAAAATTTGACTATCAAATCCAGAAAGCAAGAGGAGCATGAGAAGGTAAACAGGGTAAAGAAATCATAAGGAAAATTTATTAAAGTTGAACTTTTTACATTCCTACATGGAAAAATGATAATTGTAATTCATAAGACTTCTCTCAGTATGAGGATAGCTGAAGAGAATATATATATATATATATCATCTATATCTGTATACATACATATATATGTATGTATAGGAGGATGCGTGTGTGTGTGTGTGTATATATATATATATATATATAAATGTATATGTGAGCCTGGGCATATGTATGTTCATGTATACATAGACAGAGAATACAGGATGAGTTGAATATGAAGGGATGATAGCTTAAAAATATAATTAAGAGGTGAGAGAGGAATTTATTGGGAGAAGAAGAAAGGAAAAGATAGATTAGGGAAAATAATCTCATATAAAAGAGGAAAGAGAAAACTGTTACAATGGAGGGGAAAAACAAGAAGGTGAAAGCTAATGGGACAACCTGATTCTCATTGAATTTGGCCTAAGGAGAGAATAACTTACACATTCAATTGGTATCTTACCCTAGAGGAAAATAGGGTATGGGTAGGGGATAACAGGGGGGAGGATAGAAGGTAGGGCAGACTGGGGGAGAAGTTAGTTAGAAGCAAACATTTTTGAAAAGGAATAGGGTCAAAGGAGAAAATAGGATAAGTGGAAGGAGGCATAGTATGAAGGGAAATATAGTAAGTCTTTCACAATATAACTTCTTTGGAAATGATTTGGGTAACTACATATGTACAATCTATATTGAATGGCTTATCTTCTCATTGGGGGTGGGTGAGGAGGGAGGAGGAGAATAGAATATGGCAGTCAAAGTTTTAAAAACAAATATTTAAAAATTTGTTTTTTACATGCAAATGTGAAATAAGATATACAGGTACTGGGGTATAGAAATCCATCTTGCCCTACTAGAAAGTTAGGGGGGGGGTCAAGGAGAAGGATATAAGACAGAACAGATTGGGGGAAGAGGTATTCAGTAGGCTTGCTTTTTGGGGGGGGGGGGGGGGGGAGAGATGGAGAGAGAAAAATTGTAACTCAAAATCTTGTCAAAATGAAGGTTGAAAACTAAAAACAAATAAATTTTTAAAAATGATTATGATTCTACTCCAATGAAAATAATTATCCTGCTCTGCATGGAACATGTAAACATTTGACCATTTACTCAGTGACTCTGGATTGATTTAGACATTTCACATACATATATGTATCTATAATATGTAAGATTATTACATGAAACACAGGAGCCTATCCTAGGTAAAGACAAACTGTAAATTTATCTGTGTTTGCAAAAGTTTATGGATTCAGTAAAGTCTGGGAGTTTCAAAGGACTAGGGAATTTGACCCAGAATAAAGGAGCTCCCAAAAAGCTATAGTAGTTCCAGGAAAATAACAGTTTCCCTCACAATTAGGCCTCCTATTTTCCATCATTAGTATCTGAGCTCATCTCTCCAAGCATACACATTAACTAAAATAATGACAGGGAAGTAAAAACTATGTAGGATTCCCATTTGATCAGGACTACTTCTCCCTATTACCTTATTCACATTCAGTGAATGAAATATAACTAAGGATATTTAAAAATGAATTTGAAACATGGCCATTATCAAAAGTATTGTCAGACTCTCAAGTCTTGATCCAAGTATACATGAATGGCAATGTATATAAGTATATGGTCAAATCAGTCATAATTGGCAGATATATTTTTTAAAATTTCCTACCGCTTCTCTATACACCTAAAAACGATCAAGCTTTCCTATAAAAAGGGGTGCCTTGATGGGGCATAGTCAAGATGGCGGAGTAGAAGCATGACCTCCAAGCCACTCCAGCTTCCACCTCTACCAATCAATGTAAAAAGGGGACTCTGAACAAACTTTGGAGCTGCAAAACCCACAAAATGACACAGAGAAGCTAGCTTCCTGCTGAGGACAGCCCAGCAGGCCATCAGGAATCGGCCAGCACAGGGCTCTGGGAGCCAAGCCCAGGCCTGCCTTCAGCCAGAGGTTTTAGCCCCAGGGCGAGTCTGACCAGCCACCAGCAGGAGGGACTCCAGTTCAGCAGCAGCTGTGGCCATTTCCAGAATTATCAACACAGAGATGCTAAGGACAAAGTGAGAAGTCAGTGCAGTCTGGACTTTGGGACCCAGTAAGTGGGAGTACATTGGCTTTTGCCCTGGGGCTAGAAGCCTCTGAGAAGCTGGCAAAGTCAGCCAGCACCACGTGGCAGCTTCAGCTCCTGGCCTGCAGCGTGTAGGGGGACCAAGCAACCAGCCTGAGGGGTAATCACTTTTGCTTTAACCTGCTTGGATCTGGACTGCAGTCTAGGGTGGTGGTCTTGCAGTGTGTGTCCAGAGAGGGCACCCATCTAATACCTCTGGCAACAGAGGAAACCCCAGCATTTGGGACGAAAGCTCCCCTGTCTGGTGGCAGAGTCCTACTGTGGCAAAAAGTCCAGGGGTCAAGTGACTGTGGGGCGACATGACTAGGCAAAGGAAACAAAGCAGACAGAAGATTCCAATATTAGACTCCTATTTTGGGGACAAAAAGGAGCAAAGCATGGAACAGGAGGAAGACAGTGAAGTCAGAACTCCTGCACCAAAAGCTTCAAAGGAAAATACGAGCTGGTAACAGGCCATAGAGCATTTTTAGAAGGAGACAAGAGAAGTGAAGGAAAAATTGGGAAGAGAAATGAGAAGGATGCAAGAAAGTTATGAAATGAGCATCAACAGCCTGACTGAGGAAAATAACACCTTAAAAAACAGACTAACTCAAATGGCAAGAGAGGCTCAAAAAAGCAATGAGGAGAAGAATGCCTTAAAAAGCCGAATTTGCCAGATGGAAAAAGAATCTCAAAAGCTCACTGAGGAGAATGGGAAAAACCACTGACCTGGAAAATAGATCCAGGAGAGATAATTTAAAAATTATTGGACTACCTGAAAGCCACAATCAAAGAAAGAACCTAGAAATCATCCTCCAGGAACTTCTCAAAGAAAACTGCCCTGATGTTTTAGAACCATAGGGAAAAATAGAGGTTGAAAGAATACACTGATCACCTCCTGAAAAAGATCCCCAAAAGAAAACTCCTAGGAATATTATAGCCAGGTTCCAGAATTCCCAGATTAAGGAGAGAATATTACAAGCAGCCAGGAAGAAACAATTTGAATATTGTGGAAACACAATCAGGATAACCCAGGATCTGGCAGCTTCTACACTGAGGGATCAAAGGGCTTGGAATATGATATTCTGGAGGTCAAAGGAGCTGGTATTAAAACCAAGAATCACCTGTCCAGCAAAACTGAATATCATGTTTCAGGGGAAAATATGGTCATTCAGTGGAATAGAGGACTTTTAAGCATTCTTGATGAAAAAACAGAGTTGAATAGAAAATTTGACATTCAGATACAAGAAGCAAGAGAAGCATAAGAAGGTAAACAGGGAAAAGAAATCCTAAGGAACTTACCAAAGTTGAACTATTAACATTCCTATATGGAAAAACAATAATTGTAACTGGTGAAACTTTTCCCAGTATGAAAATAGTTGAAGGGAATATATATATATATATGTACATATATATATATATATGTATATATATGTGTGTGTGTGTCTATATATGAGGGTATATGGGCATATGAATACATATGTGAATGTTTACAGGTATACATGGATAGAGGGCACAGGACCAATTTAACAGGAAGGGATGATACTTAAAAGGTGAAATTAAGAGGTGAGAGAGGAATATAATGAGAGGAGATGGGGAGAGACAGAATGGGGTAAACTATCATATAGAAGAGGCAAGGGAAAAGGGTTACAATGCAGTGGAAGAATAGGAAGGGAAAAAAGAATGGTCAACCTTATTCCCATTAAATTTGGCTGGGGGAGAGAATGAAATACACACAAATAGGGTATCTCACCCTACAGGAGAATAGGGACGAAGGGGATCAGAGGGAAGGCAGGCTGGGGCGGGGAGGGAAGTTGGAAGCACCCACTTTTGAAAAGGGATGGGATCACAGTAGAGAGTAGAACAAGTAGGTGGTGGGATAGGAGGGAGGGAAATACAATCAGTCTTTTACAATATATCTACTATGTTATTGTTTTGCATTAGCCACACATGTACAACCTGTACTGCACTGCTTATCTTCCCAGTAAGGGTGGGTGACAAGGGAGGAACGGAATGAATCTGAAATTCAGTTTTAAAATCAAATGTTTAAATATATATACACACACACTATTATTAATACTATTTTACATGTAATTGGGAAATAAGATATACAGGCACTGGGGCATAGAGATGCACCATGCCCTACTGCAAAAGTTGAAATGGGTATGGGAAAAAATATGGGAGAGAGCAGATTGGAAGAGGGGATAACCTGTGGGACTGCTATTTTGGGTTGGCGGGTAGGGAAAAAACGGGGAGAAAATTTGTAACTCAAAATTTGGTGGAAATGAATGATGTAAATCAGAAGTTAATAAAGCATTTGAAAAATGAAAAACAACAAAAAAGGGGCACCTTAATGAATTACAAAGAATATTTAATGCTAACAGGATGTTTTTTGCCAGCAAACAGGAATCACAATGGTGTTTGAGATAGTAATCTAAGTAAGAGCCAAATTCCTTTAATGTTCAACTGCCAGTCTGATGAAATGTTAATATTTCATGTAATTTTACACTGCCCTTATGGTGTCTCAGTACTAAAGATGATTTTACTTTGTTTGATTAACAACACTACTGCAGCAAGTACAACATGGCATGAGCATAATCATGCCAGATCGACTATTTTCACATGGGAATGAACTAACTGCCAGCTGTGATGGAAACAGAAATGCTTATTTCTCTCCTATTTAAGCATAAAATCTATCTTTCTTCTAAAATGTGTAGGATGATAATGTTTACTTGATTATTCATATTTAGGGCCCAAATTATGTGAAAAATAACATGAGAGACATTTAATGCTTCAATGAAAGATAGGTATTTCCAAAAACCTAATGAAAAATTTCCTTAGGCATAATATAGTTGCTGAAGGATTAATTTCCCCCAATAGAAAATATGCCTGAATGTGACTCCAGAGAAAAAGTCTTTATACAATTTGGTATAAAGTAATTCCATCATAGGACTACAGGCCTCATTATTAGTTGGAATCACACAGAAGACTGTAACAAAGTATTTAACAACTTGAACATAGCAAAAATCTATTCTGTCCAGAATGACCTACAATAAATTTTTAAAATCAGTATGAGAAAAATCAAAACAGGCTTAATATAGAATATGCAACTTAAAAAATCATTAAACTCTCTCATCTTTATGAAATTTTAGAGAAAACAAATCTGTTCCTCATAACTATCTTGTCAACAGATAACATATGATGAAACACCATTCAAACAGCTACTTGATGATTCAATGAAATGTTGCAGTTGGCAATGGGTTAAATAATTAGATAGCAAGTTCAATTTTTTTTTACCTCCAAAGAAATACTTTTCCCCTGTTTTAACTTGAAGAGGACTGTTAGTTCGAACTGATGATGCTTCATCACCATCAATGGTGAGAACAGCAAAATTTTCCTTGGCTAGGAAACGAACTTCGTGCCATTGTCCATCATTTAGCCCAGAACCTAGCAGCAAAATGAGAGAAAAATAAAATTTATATTTTAAGATATTTTGTTAAGAAAATACTTTCTTGGTTACTATTTTGTTAACGCATATATTCAGTTACTGTTATTTTGTAATAAAACATAACGAGGGCTGGCTAGGTGGCGCAGTGAATATAGCACTGGCCCTGGAGTCAGAAGGACCTGAGTTCAAATCTAGCCCCATATACTTGACATACTAGCCATGTGACTTTGGGCAAGTCACTTAACCCCAAATGCCCTCCAAAAATAAAACAAAAACAAAAATAAAACCATGATGGTTCAGATTTTTAAGCTTTCATATGCATATATACTTCATATTTTGTTTGCATTTGTTGAGTGTAACAAAATATACAATGATAATAGTAAAATTTTTAAAAGCAATAGTATCTATAGTTAGAATGCTATAGTTTTGTTTAAATAGAAAGACCTAGACCCAAAGGGGGGGGAACAGAAAACACAAAAAATGATAAATAGTATGCTTTTATGTGCATTCAAATTCCATCAGTTCTTTCTCTGGATTTGGATAAGATTTTTCATCATTAGTCTTTTGGAATTGTCTTGGATCACTGAATTGTTCAGAATAGCTAAGTCATTCACAACTAATCATCATATGATATTACTGTTAATGTATACAGTATCCTTGACTCTGTTCACTTCACTTTACATAAGTTCATATAAGTCCTGTTTTTTTCTGAAATCCTACTCATCATTTCTTATATGACAGTAATATGCCCCTATAGTCATATATCATAACTTGCTTAGCAACCACAATTCATGGACATCCCTTATTTTCCAATTATTTGTCACCATAAAAAGAGTCCTATAAATATTTTTGTACAAATGGGCCTTTCCTCCCAACACATATCACCCCCTTTTCTGTCTTTGAGATACTGTCCTAATAGTAGAATTGCTGGGTCAAAGAACATATAGTTTTATAACTCACTGGGAATAGTTGCAAATTGCTCTCAAGAATGGTTGGATCAGTTCACAACTCCATCAATAATGCATTAATGTCCCAGTTTTTCCACATTCTCTAAAACATTTATTATTTTCCTTTTCTGTCATATTAGACAATCTGATAGGTGTGAAGTGGTACATCAGAATTCTTTTAATTTGCATTTCTCTAATCAATAGTTATTTAGAGTATTTTAAAAGTAGATGTTAAAATTAAGGACCTTGATTCTGTTAAATTGGTATTTTAGGCAGTATTTAGCATATATAATATAAATTAAATATTCAGGGTGAATGAGAGGATAAGTAAAACAGAAATGAACTTTGAGCAGAAATTCTCTTGAGCTTGGAAGACAGAGTAGTCAAATGTCAACATGATATTTACTGACATTATGATAGCATAGGTTTTAAAATTAATCACAATGGATGTGTTTTGTCCTTTAAACATACACTCATGTAATAAATCAGGATTCTAACTTCTTATAGTTTGTTTCCTTTATCATGGTAAATCTTATTATTATCTTCCTTAATTTTCTTTATTTCCTTTATTATTAAATAGGGAACACAAAATGAAGGGGGAAACAAATATTGCTAGTAAATTGACCATTTTACTTTTCAATCAATAATCTCTAGCAGTCATTGCTTAATAAGCTCAGGCTGCTTGTTGGAAATATTCTCAGGCTGCTAGCTTGAAAGAAAATATTTAAAATTATTTTTTAAAGAAGTTACACTTTTAAGAACCAAATTCTGTGTAGTCAAACTAAAAATAAATGAGTTATTGGAGAAGATGTCTAGATACAAGGGAAAAACCTGGACAACAACACAAAACCAGGTAGAAGCATGATGTGTTTGTAAAACTATTGGTGGGAAGCACGAATGGTGATGAACAAGAGATCAATAAAGCATTTGCAAAGTGTCAGGGAAGCCCAGTTGAAGTCAAGGTGAAATACATTCTTTGGGGACTATGTGTACATGGTTCTTTGGCTTCCTTCTAAGAAATTATCAATTGTAGCCAGGAAGGATTGTTGAAATGAAAGGGGTACAATGTTGGGAGAGACTAGTGAGGGAAAAGAGTGGGTTTCACAATGAAAAAGTTGACAATGATAAACTAAATTTAAAGACTAATAATAGTTTACTTTTAAAATTATAAGAGTTTTACAATATTTAAAGCACTTTGAACAGTCAATCAACAAGAGTTTATTAAGCACTTACTCTATAATAAACACCATAGTAAGTACTTGACACATAAAGAAAAACAAATTAACAAAAACCAAAATTGAACAAGTAGTATTATTTCCATTTTATATCTTCTAAAACTGAGGATCAGAGAGGATATTTGAACTATCCAAGTTCAACTGGTCAAAAGTATTATATTTGGAACTGAAATCAGCAATTTCTGATCCCAAATCTCTGAGGAGGTATGATATAGTGCAGAATCTTGCACCTGGAATACTTCTTTGTTAAGTGTTTTAAGAGGCATTAAATTCTAATTCTGAGCTTCCACAATTATCTTTATGGATTAGTTTTAAACTTCTATATCATCACAAGTAGTCTCCCATTACTTGGAAAAACACTATTATTTAAGAAAGGCTACCTTCTAAAACTTTAAATTTTAAGCCATAAAGGAAACTGAAACTTCCTTTTTTCCTTTCAGATAAAATGAGATTTAATTTTGGGTCCTGCCAGGAAAGTAAAATTCTACCTTGTAGAAAGTCAAACAACCTCTTCAGAAGGTGCAAATCCTGAAATATCATTCTGTGAAGTGAAATTATTGGACCAAACTAGTTAAAAAAAAAATAACAACCCTGCCCTGTGGAGTAGGCCCCAAGGATCTTATTGTAATGAAAGTCTAGTCCTAAACTATACCCATATAATATGATATAATGCCACTGGCAGGCTCTTTTAAGTTATCTCCACAGTTGGAGTCTTTCTATTTTAAATATTAGTTAACAGAAAATATTACTGAAAATATTTTTTAAAAACTATTATTTGTAACAAAATAAAATTTCTATTCAGAGTATTATAGTCTTGTTCTGAACATAAAATAGGCCTATTTCTCTAAGAAAATGATCATAGTAAAACTCGACTAATTTTTATTTCATGTAACTTAGTAACAAGATAAACTTAATGCCGAGTAATCAGATAAAAACAAATTACACAACTCAAGTATGGCATAGTGAGATATTGTATTGAGAATCATAACAGAGTATACATCAAAGAGCTACCACTTTCTAGAAGAGCCAGGTAGTAGCTAGAGTGAATACATATATATATATATAGTATAGTGTAGTAGCTAGAGTATATAGACTGTATATAGATAGACCCTGGAGTCAGAAGGAACTGAGTTTACATCTGGCCTCAGACACTTATTAGCTATGTGACCTGGGCAAGTCATTTAACCTTGTGTTCCTCAGTTTCCTCAGCTGCAAAATGAGCTGGAAAAGGAAATGACCAGCCACTCCAGTCTTGTTGCCAAGAAAATCGCAAATGGAGTCAGAAGAGTCAGACAGGACTGAACAACAACGTTAATAACAAAACTATTTTCTAGCTGTGTGAAATGGGTAATTTACTAAGACTCTCTTCAGGTATTCCATTTTTGAAAAGGGGATAAAATTATTTCTATATAATATGTACTACTATTATATCATATTTTGCATTTTGAATTATTCCATTTTAATATCCCAGTTTTATCTTGATATTTTAAAGTTAATCAAGAAAGAATATTGTACTTAGAGGTCCTAGGCATGAATCTACTCTTTCTCATTTACTACCTATCTGATCTCAAAGAAGTTAATTTATTCTGAAGCTCAGTCTCCTTATCTGTAAAAAGGAGTAGACTACATGATATTAAAGTTTTGGTCCAGCTCTATATCCAAGGTCTTACCAAAACTTTTAAGTCATTGAGACAAGTAGAGCAACAGGAATCAAAATTTAATAAATTGAAGTGTAAAGAATTATCCAACTGTTTTAACAGCAGTTTAAAAATCCACTTCTTTCAGGTGTTGTTTCTAAACCAATGATTTTATTATACTAGAAGAGAATACATCATTTAAGGGTAGTCAATGTTCATGATTTCTGGGCTGTGTCAGTTGGCATTATTCTCCTTTATAAAGGAAATAATGAATAGGTAGCTCAGGATGAAGCAAAAGTTATTGGAATTTGAGAGAATAGACCTGGGTCCTAGTCCTAGTTAGGGACCATGTAACTAAGGAAGTTGCCTAATGTCTCTAAGTCTAGTTTTTCTTAGTGAAAATGGGGACGCAAGTAATAATAGCAGGTCACATATATATACAGTTTTAAAGGGCTGCAAAGTGCTTATCTCATTTGATTTCAATTGCATACTCACCTCAAACGGTTGTTATGAATACTTTTTTTTCATATACCTAAAAGATAGTTACATAGTCTGGCCCTGTGATTTCACTGGTTTAGAGATCTCTGTTATGCATCCTCTTTTGTTCTCTTTCTATATTACTGCACTTTGTGACCTGATGAGTTTCCATGGACTCAATGATCATTTCTTTGGTGAGGGTTCTCAAATCTACATATTCAGCTGTAACCGCCCAGCTGATCTTGGGTCTTGCATCTCCAGCTGCCTGTTAGGCATATCAAAGTGAATGTCCTGTACATATCTTCAGATATTAAAAAATGAGCTCATTATCTTTCCCCAAAAAGCTTTCCTTTCTTTCTAACTTCCCTATCACTTTTGAGGGCTCCACCATCTTCCTAGTCACCCAGGTTTGCAACTTCAGTATCATCTTCAACTTCTTAGTCTCACCCTCTATCACCATGTCCAATGTATTGTCAAACCCTGTCAATTGAAGTTTCATAACATCGCTCATATGTGACCAATTCTCTTCCCTGACTCCACTCCTACTCTGGTATAGGTGCTTATCACCTAATGCCTGGACTATAGGCCTGAAAGTTGATTTCTTAAAAAAAAAGTCTCTCCTCACTGTAGAACATGCTTTACTTACATGAAAAAGTGATTTTTTTTTAAGCAATTGGGGTGAAGTAACGTGCTCAAGGTTACACGGCCAGGTGTTTCTGGGTGGGTGCTAAGTGTCTGAGACCGGATCTGATCCCCAGGTCATCCCGACACTGGGGCTGGTGCACTTACTTGCTGTGCTACCTGGTCACTCCAAAAAGTGATTTTTCTAAGTTCAGGTTTGACCATGTCACTCCCCTCCTACCTTTCAGTAAATTGCAGTACCTTTAAGATAAAATATAAAATTCTCATTCAAAAACTGGCCCTCTTTACCTTTCTAGTCGTCTTATACCACATACCTTTTAATATACTCCTTAATATGGTGACACTGGCCTCTCTGCTCTTCCTTAATCAAGGAAACCTATCTTCCAGCCCTGAGTATTTTCACTGACTGTCACACATGCCTAGGATGCTCTCCCTTTTCATCTCTGTTGGTTTTCCTGGCTTCAAGTCTCTTAGAAATGTCTTACCTTCTACTAGAAGGCTTTCCCGAACCCCATTAATTCTAGTGACTTCCCTCTGTTGATTGTTTCCAAATTATCCTGTATATAGCTTGTTTTTACAGTTTGCATTTTGTCTACTCCATTAGACAGAACTTCTTGAGAACAGGGACTGTCTTTTGACTTTCTTTATATTGTCAGCACTTAGCACAGTGCCTGACACATAGTAGGACTTCCACATTTACTAACTGATTGACTCCTGACTATGGATAATCCTTCTACCAGTAAAAGTCAGCATTTTTTCCCTGAAACTTACAATCTTAGAGAGTTTTCTACAATTCTGAGAAAATGATTGCTTTGCTGAGGATTACAGAGCCAATATGTATCAGAGGAGTGACTTGAAAGTGCTATAGAAGTGTGAGTATTTTTATTACTATTATTGGAATTTTTGGGGGGAGAGGCAAGGACCTAGACCTATGATTCCACTGATATGGGATACTCCCTATATAGAAACTCCCTCCACAAATACAGATCAGCAATTGTTCTACAACTTATAATCTTGTAGGGTTATTTGGGGCAAAATCAAAATGTTGGAATATCCTTCAAATTTTTACCACACAGCAATGAGAAATCATGAATCCCAGACCTTTAGTCCTGAATTATCCAGTCCAATCTCATTTTATAGATAAAATGAGTCATTGAAGGGTTAAATATGCTGCTGATTATCATATCATTACTGCTTTGATTATATTATGTAAGCTTGAGTAAAGGGACTGTTTTTAATCTATCTTTAATGCCTAGAACTGCACCAGAAAATAAAAGGAACTTAATAAATGCTGCTGAATGAAAAGAGAGGATGAAAGAGAAAGAGAGAGAGAGAGAGAGAGAGAGAGAGAGAACAAGAATGAGAATTTTATGAGCTATCAAATTATGGGTCAGTGTTCTTTCTAGAATAAGGGGCTCATTTTCTGGACCATCCAGCTTTTTGCATGGTGAAAACATACTACGTAACAAAGAAACATACATAACGCAGATGTATATACTACATAACACAGAAAGCTCCTTTTGCTTTGTGCCTACATGAGGTAGGAAGTGAAGAAAGCATCTTACCGAGAAAAAAAAGCAACTTTTTATGGGCAGTATGAGCTACAGTGTCTCCGTCTCCACTGCTTAAGCATTTATTCTCTGTGTGTCGTTTCCCCAGCCATCTGTTACAGGGGTCCAGCATAGTAGATTAGTTTTCTCCTTCAAAGATGCTATAAAGATTAACCACTCTGAGACACTTTATAAAAGTAAAGTGTATCAGAAATGTTAAATTTAAAATAAAATCCATACAAAACAGAGCATTACTGAAATTTGGAAGGTTTTGGTGTGTGAGCTCTAGAATCTTAGTGGGCATGTGCTTGCCCACTGAGATTACCTTCACTTGAAACCACTGGTGTAGATCAATTTGATATTATTTATGTGTATAAAATATACCAATGCATTTGTTCAGAAAGGAAGATGGAGGTATCTTAAATTTCACAAGACGATTTGTGTGTCATAAATAACCAAGGGAACAACACTGGCCAAAAGGAAAGCAGTGTTTCTCCTTCCTACTTCTTTTTGAAGTACTAATTTTTTCTCCTCCTAACTGCTTTCTGGAGTCAGAATCTTAAGAGAGAAGAATGTGCAGAGCACACCAGGCATCCTGTGATGTAAGGTGAGTTCAATTCACAAGGGGAGAATTAAAACTCTTGGTCTAATAAAGGGCTGAAAGTTTCTCTCAAGATGTTACTTGTTCTTCTCTTTCCACTCTTCATCACTTCCCTCACATCAAAGACTAGCAATGCTATGTTGTGTTTGAGGAGAAGTACACCCTGTTCCTCTCTGTGGCTAAGGGATCCAGCCTATTGTTTACTCTCTCTTTGTAATTCACTAAACATTTATGTGCCATCTACTATGTGGAAGGCACTGTTCTACAAGCTATGACTTTACCTGTGCCAGTATGGGATAAAAGGTTCAGACTAAGTTAATGTAGACTTTTGGGGTAGGGAACTGTAATTTCCCCAATCTGTGGAACTCCCAGTGAGGAAACTTCCCCATCAATGTACATCAACACTTGCCCCGAAATTTATAGTGTTGCATGAGTCACTGAGAGTTTAAGTGATTTGCCCAGAATCTCCCAGACTGTATCAGAGGTGGTCCTTGACAGAATGGTATTTTGTGCATATATTCAGTAAAAATTCAAAATCAAATGCCTGTTTTGGATGAGATCTTATGCCAGGTAGCATGCGAAATTCAAAGAAGCTTAGTGTTTCAATGAGCTTACAGTGGGGTAGAGAAAGATAAGATATGTAGTCCACTATTATATAAGGTAGGGAATTTTGGGAGGAGCAAAGTATCATGAGAATCCAGAAAAGGAGAGGTCACTTCTTCCTACAGAATGAAGGAGGGTTTCATTAAATATAAAGAAATGCTACTTAGAGAACACAGAGCTTCACAGAGTGAGGAGCTATCTTCAGAAGACAATTGTGAGCATCCAAGAGGTCATGAGATCATGATTAGAGGGCTTTACTTGGAGTCAGGAACAACTGAATTCATATCCTGCCTCATACAAGTAAGAGTTTTATGATCCTGGGAAAGTCAATTAATACCTTTGTGCCTCAATTTCTTATTTATAAATCAAAGGGGTTAAATCCCCTAAGATCAAGTGTAATAGGCTAGTGATTTGAGCTAAAAAATTGGCAGGGAAAAAAGTGATGGGAAGAAATGAGTGTGGCTTTGAGCTGAGAGAGGCTGTGTTTAAAGATATAGGATTGAGGATGAATGATTGGGAGGGTACTAGAAGAGGGCAATTAGAGGGGGATACAAGAAGTAAAGGCTGGAGTGGGATTAAATCTTGAAGAGACCTTTTCTATTTAAGGAGCTTCTGATATGAAAAGAAAAAAACTTCCAACCTATTTTTTGTCAGGTATGTATATCTGTCTACCTAACTACTCTAGATACAAAAGGAAATCTTTAGAAAAAATTTTCTAACCTATTTCAATAAGTTTTGTTTCAAAAGATAAATTTGCTATGAATGACAGTGCTACTTATGATTAAATCCTAAACAGAGGAAAGGTTTCTTGGGGAACCCCCAGAAAATATTCTTCTTAAGTGGGAGATGTCTCAGTGTAATAATCCCAGGGATAAAGGTACCTGGGTTAGAGATTAGATAGACAAGAGCTAGAAAAATAAATAGTGGTAAGACAAATGAGAAGAGGATGTAGTGAGAAACCTTAAAGACTTTAGAGATACCCTCAAAGAAAAGGGATGATCAGGAGACAAGATGGAGGAGTAAACAGTAAGTCACTCTCATTCTCCCTTATTAACCTTGAAAAACCCAGAAAATGCTGCCCCAGGAAAAATCCTGGAAAAGTAGAGTCAGCAGAAAAAAGGAGTACAGTAAGTTTTTATCTCATGAGGCTATGGGGATTAATAGGAAAGGTCCCTCCTGTTGTGTCTGAAAGGGATCAGTACAGGATGGGAGGCATCCCTGCAAACCAGTGCCAAGCCCTACCTCAGCAAACTAGCAAGAGATCCTAAGCCCCAGAGTGGTAAAGCAGGCAGCACCAGGATTCACCTGCCTTTCCCCCACCACATACCTTCATGCAGATGGGGGAACCTGTGGATACCAGCATCGAGAACCACCATTTCTGTGGTCAACAGATGTCCACAATCTGCTGAGACTACCAATATTCTAGTGCAGTCCCCAACAAGGGGGTGACCTCCAGGAGCTTGACCACCCCCATAACTCAAACTGAAAGCTTCAGTGTAACCTGGGAGAAACACAGTAAAACCCCATGTGGCATCTGCACACACCAGTCAACACCGTCAACTCTAGCTCAGCACCAGATAAGCTACAGCCTTGCACAGCCCTCCCTTACTCAAATGAAAGTCAACTACAAGTCATGTCATCATTTTCCTGAAGTCATGGTATAATGGCAAGCAAAGGAGTACTTAGCACCTTGTTTCAGGTCAAGGGTCTTTGAGTCTTGCCCATGATTATATCAAGTCTTTGCTGGAAACAGAGCCCACAGTGGGAGGGTCTTGCCAAAGACCAGAACAGGAAGGATATAAGAGGTGGGCAGAACATGGAGGAGCTAAAGACCATATAAAAGCAGGAGCACAAGCTGGGACTGAACAGAACTGAGAAGGAGAACACTTGTAGCTTCTGGCACTCTGTTCTGTCTGTGTTGATTTGTGTTACTTTGTCTGACAGAAGCCTTCTGTCTGTTGTTTGCAAGCTATACAAATGTGCATACCCTTTGACTCAGCAACACCACTTCTAGGACTGTATTTCCAAGAAATCATAAAAATGGGAAAAGGACCCACATGTACAAAAATGTTTATAGCAGCTCTTTTTGTGGTGGCCAAGAACTGGAAATTGAGGTGATGTTCATCAATTGGGGAATGGCTGAACAAGTTGTGGTATATGAATGTAATGGAATACTATTGTCCTATAAGAAATGAAGAGAAGGAGGACTTCAGAAAAAAACTGGAAAGACTTATATGGACTGATGCTGAGTTAAGTGAACAGAACCAGGAGAACATTGTACACAGTAGTAGCCATATTGTATGGATGACTAAGTTTGATAGACTTAGCTCTTCTAAGAAACAGAATGACCTAAAACAACTCCAAAAGACTCATAACAGAAAATGCCATTCACATCCAGAACAAGAAACATGGAGTCTGCATGCAGATCAAAGCATACTATTTGCTCTTTATTTGTTGTATTTTTTTCTCATGGTTTCTCTCATATATTTTAATTCTTCTATATGATATGACCAATGTCAAAATATGTTTAATAAGAAATATACATGTAGACTGTATATTGAACTGCTTGACATCTTGGGGAGGGGACAGGAGAGTGAGGTCAAGAAAAGTGAAAACTTATGGAAGTGAATGTTTCGAACTAAAAATAAATAAATAAATTCATAAAAAAGAAAGAAAGAAAAGGGATGATGCACACTTTCATCACTTCACTCTAGGACTATTGCAATAACCTATTGGAGGGAGGGGAGTCTGCCTGCCTCAAATTTATTCTCACTCCAATTCATACTCCATTCACTCAACAAATGGATTTTCCTAAAGCATAGTTCTGACTGCCTTCCTACTCAATTTCACCTGTAATAGCTTCCTATATCCTCCAGACTCATAACAAAATCTTCTGTTTAGTGTTCAGAGCCCTTCATAATAATTACCTCATCACCTCCACCTTTCCAGTCATCACACATCTTGCTCACTATCATACACTCTTTGATACAGTTACACTGACCTCCTGGCTCTTATAACAAGACGTTCCATCTCTAAGTTCCAAGAATTTTCTTTGGTGGTACCCCATCTCAGTAATCTTCTACCTTTCTCATCTTTGCCTACTAGCTTCCTTGGATTCCGTCAATTCCCAATTAAATTCTTATTTTCTATAGGAGGCTTCTGCCAATCTCTATTAATTCTAGGGCTTTCCTTCTTAATCATTTCCTTTTTTCTCTGTCTATACATAATTTGTACATATTTGTTTGCTTATTGTCTCCCCAAATAGACTGTGAACTTTTTGAGGGCAGAAATTATCTTTTGCTTCTTTTTGTAGTCTCTTTTTGTTTAGCGTGGTATTGGTGCATAGTAGACATGTGATGTTTATTGAATCACTAAGGACTAGTGTGTGTAAGGAACAGATTCAGGAACTGATTTATCCCTCAATCCACTTGGTAAAATTACAGGCAGTTGGGATAGGTTAAAGTGAAAGTCTTAAAGTGTAAATATTGTTTAAACTTTGCTTACACGTTGTTACTCTTTTAGGAGAAACAAAATATACCAAGACCTTCTCTGCTAATGCCAATTATGAATCCCATTAAGTGGTCCCATTATTGGAATTCACACAAAATATTTTCATTGGGCCAGAAACAATTATTATATTTTACATAATTATAGCTTTGAATATTGTATATTTTAACATATACATTAACCTGAATTTATGAACATCAACTGCATGTATAATCAACTTCTTAATGGAATTTTTGGAGGGTTAAGCACTGGTTAACAAAAGGCCCAACCATAGTTCTTTAAATAGTGTGACACTCTGAAGTGTCAGTCAATACAGGTAGCTCTCATTTTTGAGAACTGCTCAACTAAGGTAAAGGGTGGAGAGGATTTCTCCCTACTCTGACCCCCTCAGCAAAGAGCATGCTGAGGCAGAGCAATTTGCTCAGTGGAAGATGCCACATGCAACAAAAAGAAGGCCCAGAGAGTTCAGCTGAGTCCTCTTCCCTGGATAGAAACTGCAAGTGAGAAGAGTTGCTTAGGATGCCACAAAATAAGTCCAGATATGGGGATCCTCTTGTGAGACCTGAGATGGGGAAGATGCATGTGTATGTGTGTGTAATTACTAGTTCCAATGTCTTAGGCACATAAGAAAGCCATTCTTGTTTATTTGTAGTGACTTCATTTTGAAAATAGTTTATTATCACACAGCTTGTTCACTCATCTTTTCATCATTCTTGGTTCCAAATAACCAGGTTATTTCCAAAAATCATACTGACCTTCAGAAGCCAGAATTTTGTCTCCCTTAGAGGCATACAAAAAAGCATGTTACAATCTCTAAAAGCAATTGCCTAAGAGGAATTCCAAAAAGGTTCTGAGGTATAACAATATGGATAGATATGGCCTCTCATAGGTGACATTTTAAATGTAAAAACAAAACAAAACATGTATTTGGTTAAAATTACTGTAATCTTAAAAACAATGCTATTGCTATATAATCATACTTCATAGTTTTGTTTTATACTCATATTATTTGAATTCAATTTAAAAGTTCTCTTATACATGATTCATAATGGCAGAACACAAACAAGCACAAGATGAATATGAAAATTAATGATTTCTATAATTAAAAAATACTAGCATCAATGTCTTTGAAATCACAGTGTAATAATATTTTTTCTCATTCTGGGTTTAATCTTTTAGGGGAAAAGTGAAATTACTTTTGGTTAGAATATTTTTTTTCTTATATTTCCCTCACTTATAATTGTTAGTAAAACTTGTTTCATATGCAAATTTGGAATGTTAATGAAGCATATTCTATCTAGACTTTTTTCTTAATGGTATTATTTTAAAAGTAGGACTCTTGAGGTAGTTGCTTTGATTGAACAAGAAGAAACAGATGTTTCTGTTATTAGGGACATGAAGAAAAGATTGGTTTAATGAATATTGAAAAATGCAAGTATTTAAAATATAGTAGGAAGCAGAGCTATAACATCTGCTAGGCAAGCTCTTCAAATAAAATTACTGTGGCTAGGGCCTCAAGTCTTCTGCTTAACATCCAGTCTTAGGAGAGAAGAAATCTGAATATGGATTCATCATAAGGCAGTTAATTAAAATGTTGCACTTGATGTGTTCATGACACTTTTCATAAATTATCAATTAAAATGGTATTCAGTGAAATGTAAAAAAGAGTACCCTCTGGTATGTGCTCTGTCCATACACGTATGCATATATACAATCTAGGAGTTATATTGAAAAGTATATTATTGAGGAACTGTATATTATTGAGTATATTATTGAGCTTTCATTTTATCTAGTTCCCTATTCACTTTAACAAAATTGCTTTATAATTATGATTGTTCTTCAGGAGAGTATGAGTTTAACAGCATTTCCTTTACCTCTAATCTACATTGAAGTCCAATATTAGCTAGAGATAGATTGATTAAACAATCTTTCCTTTTTATAAACCATTTTTCTTTAGCGTAAAGATACGTTTTACTTTTATAGACTTAAAATTACACTTAAAAGGTAAAAATTCCCAATGCTCTGACTCTACAAAAGTTCAGAACAAAGACTCAAGAGTAGCCATGTGGTCTATTTGATAACTACTTGTGTTTCAAATTATTCAGGATTTATAAGTATAACTAGTTTGAACTTCATTTTCCTTCACCCAATAAATTATTATATTATACTAAATTCTTAATCCTGACACATAGCTTTCCCCTTTAGGGACTATCTCCCCCCCACACACATATACATACATACACATCCATGCAACTGAGGCAGGAGGGAAGTAGAATGCTCCAGTTATCCTTCCCTTATCTTGCACAATTAAATATCTTGAGTAATGCCTTAGAAAGGCATCTGAGGCTCGAGAAGGCATTTTTGTTAAATTTATAGATGATATGGAGCTGTGAAGTCTAGCAAACAAATGGGATGGCAGAATCAGGATTCATAATTATACCAGTCTATAATGATAGACTGAATTAAGAGAATAAATTTAATAGACATAAATGTGAAGTTCTATACAGGATCAGAAAAGAATGTCACAAGTATAGGAAGAGGTAGGCATGACTAGACTGACATTTGCATGAAAAGGATTTGAAGATTTTAGTGGAGTGCAACTTCAATTTGAGAATTAATAGAGTAAAAGGATCAACATATATCTATATCTATATATCTATATCTATCTATCTATCTATCTATCTATCTATCTATCTATCTATCTATCTATCTATCTATCTATCTATCTATATCTATATATATCCTAGGCTGTATTCAGAGGCCCAATAACTAAATTCTTTCTTAGTTAGAATGCATCTGTCTACTGTGTTCAGTCTTTGGTGCCACATTCTAGGAAGGAAACAGAAAGTTGGGCTGCATCCAAAAAAAGAGCAAAAAAAAAATTGACAAGAGAACCGTAAAGCATGATACAAGAAGATTGACAGAAGGCTCTGTTGAGCTTTTCCTCTGAGAAGAGGCCTAGGGAGAACATGATAGCACTCTTTAAGCATAAGGGAGAGAGATTACACTTAATGTATTTTGTCCTATACAATAAATGTATGGAAAGCAAAGCAGGTCAGATTTAGATTTGTGATAAAGAAATGTTTACTGATAATCTTAGGTATCTGAAAGTGGGGTCAGAAGTAGGAGTTTACCTTTCATTGAAGTCCATAAAGGAGAGGTAAGATGAATTATTATTGGATATGTGATATAGGGGTTCCTAATAATAATGAGTTCAGTTACTTCTAAGTTCCTTTTGACTGGCAGACTAGACGAGTTTGTAAAATGTAGCAGGAGGAGTCAGAACAATAGACAAAAACAGGAGTGGAGAGTTAGCTCAAGGTACATGTCTTTGAACTGGGGAAAAAAAACCCTATTAAAATTGAAAGATCAATTTATAGAATAATAATAAGGATATACTGTGTATGTATACTTCTTATAAGGGATAGCATAGACATTTTCCAGAAAAAAAGCTCCTAGAATATGGCTCTGTCAGTTTTTCCATGCATGAAAAAGGGGCTACCATCATTTTCCAAAAAAAAAATGTATACAAGGATGCTAATCTAGACTCTGACTATACTTCAAAAGATATATGTTCTTACTATTACAGATGCTCCTTTCAATGACATAGATACCCCAACTTGACATATCCTATCATTATTCATGGCTTGTAGATATGTCCTTTTGTAAATTCTTCATCTAACATGTTGGGGTCTTCTCTCTGGATCTAATAGCAACCTTTCATTGGAAATATAATATTGGAATATACTCATGAAGGCCAAGTCTCACATCTAATACCTAACATGAGCTTTCTGACCTTGAGTAAGTCATTTAATCTATGTTAGACTAGTTTTTTTTCTCTTTAAAACATTACCTACATAGTATCTACAACACAGGGTTGCTGTGAGGCACAAATGAGATAATATATATAAAGCATTTTGTAAAATTTATTTATATATTTATTTGTGAATCAATTTCTTTTTCTTCCATTTTGAAATGCTTTATTAACTTCTGATTTACATCATTCATTTCCACTAGATGTTGAATTACAAATTTTCTCCCTGTTTTGCCCCTACCTACTGCCCCAAAATAGCAGTCCCACAGGATATCCCCTCCTATAATCTGCTCTCTCCCATATCTTCTCCTATACCCCTTTTGACTTTTCCATTGGGCATGGTGGATCTCTATGCCCCAGTGCTTGTATGTCTTATTTCCCAATAACATGTAAAATAGAATTAGTAATAGTATATATATAAATACACATATATGTGTGTGTATGTATATATGTATGTACATATATATGTATGTATGTATATATGTCTGTATGTATGTGTGTATATATGTGTGTGTGTATATATATGTATATATATATATATAAACATTTGATTTTAAAACTGAATTCCAGATTCATTCCCTTCCTCCCTTGTCATCCACCTTTACTGGGAAGATAAGCAGTTGAGTATAGGTTGTACATGTATAGCTTATGCAAAACATTAACATAATAGATATATTGTAAAAGACTGACTATATTTCCCTCCCTCCTATCCCACCTCCCACTTGTTCTATTCTCTACTTTGATCTCATCCCTCTTCAAAAGTGGGTGCTTCCAACTTCCCTATCCCCCCAGCCTGCCCTCCCTTCCATCATCCCCCCTCTTATGCCCTCCCCCCCTACTCTCCAGAAAGGTGAGATACCCTATTTAGTGTGTATTTCATTCCCTCCCCAAAACAAATTCAATGAGAATAAGGTTGACCCATTCCCTTTTGCCTTCCTATTCTTCTACTACATTGTAACCATTTTCCCTTGCCTTTTCTATATGAGATAGTTTACCCCATTCTGTCTCTCCCCATCTCCTCTCATTATATTCCTCTCTCACCTCTTAATTTCACCTTTTAAGTATCATCCCTTCCTATTAAATTGGTCCTGTGCCCTCTATCTATATATACCTGTAAACATATATACACACATTCACATATGAATTCATATGCCCTTATACCCTCGTATATAAACATATATAGATAGATAGATGATAGATAGATAGATAGACAGACAGATAGGTAGATAGATAGATAGATAGATAATACATACATACATACATATTTCTATACCCTTGAACTCTTTTGCCATTTGAATTAGTATATTTTTTATGGTGTTATTTTCCTCAGTCAGGCTGTTGACATTTATTTTGAAATTTTCTTGCATTGTTCTCATTTATCTTCCCAATTTTTCCTTCACTTCTGTTATCTGCTTCTTAAGGTCCTGTATTGCCTGTAACCAGCTCATATTTTCCTTTGAAGCTTTTGGTGCAGGAGTTCTGACTTCACTGTCTTCCTCCTTTTCCATGCTTTGCTCCCTTTTGTCCCCAAAATAGGAGTCTAATGTTGTGATCTTTTGTTTGCTTTGTTTCCTTTTGCTGGTCATATTGCCCCTCAGTCACTTGACCCCTGGAATTTTTGCCACAATAGGACTCTGCCACCAGATGGGAGCTTTCATCCCAAATGCTGGGGTTTTCTCAGCTGCCAGAGGTATTAAATGGGTACCCTCTCTGAGGCCTTCACATGCTCTAGCAAGCTGGATACACACCCCAGGACCTCCACCCTAGACTGCAATCCAGATCCAAGCAGGTTAAAGCAAGAGCAATTACCCCTTAGATTGGTCGCTTTGTCCCCCTACAACTCTGCAGGCCAGGAGCTGAAGCTGCTATGTGGCACTGGCTGGCTGTGTGAGGAGTCTCAGGGGCTTCTTGCCCTGGGGGCAAAAGTTGATGCACTCCCACCTACTGGGTCCCAAAGTCCAGATTGCACTGACCTCTCACTTTGTCCTTCACATCTATGTGTTGATAATTCTGGAAACGGCCACAGCTGCTGCTGATCTGAAGTCCCTCTGGCCAGCGGCTTGTCAGACCTTCCCTGGGGCTAAAACCTCCGGCTCACTCTGGCCTGGGCTTGGCTCCCAGAGCTCTGCTCTGGCTGATCCCTGCTGGCCTGCTGGGCTGTCCTCAGCAGGAGATTAGCTTCTTTGTGTCATTTTGTGGGTTCTGCAGCTCCAAAGTTTGTTCAGAGTCCCCTTTTTACATTGATTGGGGAAGGTGAAGGTAGAGCCGCTTTGAGGTTCTGCTTCTTCTCCACTTTGTAAAATTTAACACAATGCTTGTTATCATTCACTCATTAAGTCATGTCTGAGACTTTGTGACCCCATGGACTATATGGTCTATAGGGTTTTCTTGTCAAAGTATTGGAGTGATTTACCATTTCTTACTCCATAGCATGACATGTGTCTCTCACGACATTTCATGGATACCAGTGAGTAAAAGGGCTGACTTTTGGTTGACTTTCATTAACCCTACATGACTTGCCTACCTCCTTTTCTTATTATACATTTCTTTGATAATATTTTTGCAAGGGTCCAGAAAAGTTCTTGGCAGTAGTTGCTCTGCACCTGATTCATGCGCACCAGGTATCTACCAATATTGCTTGCACTTTGTACAACTTTAAATCTCCAAAGACAGTGATATTCTTTGCTTCACAGAATATGATAATCAAAAATTATTGCAATTTTTAAAAAAGGTCTCTGTTTCAGAGAACTCAGTGCCTTAAAAACAACATCTACATTGTGAACATCTTTGTAAATTATGTAGTTCATCTTGATACCAGTATGAGACCTGCTTATATATAACTTTTGTTCACCAATCTGGCCCCCAAAACTGAACAGGGTAAATTAAATCACTCTTTCATATGGGAGTCAGTCCATCAGTTAACTGGAATTTCTTAAATGCCCATTATATGCTCAGTGCTATGGCAAATGCTGTCTTTTGGATATCTGTAGAAAACTATCCACTAATCCCCCAAATCTATTCTTCAACATAAACAGTTTCCCCAGCCTAACCTTATATAACACGATTTGAAGCACTCTTACCATTCTCATCACTTTATGTGCTTCTTAAGAGGGCGGAACTGACTAGTACCCCCTCCTAAAATATGACACCCATAAGAAGTTATGAAACTGACTCTCTCAGGAGAACAAACTTTTTCCTACTATTAACATTCATATTGTGTCCTTTGATTTGGCCTTGATCACTATTCATATATTCTTTCATAGTCATTCTAAATACATCTCAATAATTTGAAACAATGTTTCCTTTCAATGAATATAACCAGCCACATTATTTATCAAAAAGAGTGAATAAACTGTTCAAAAATAAGTTGTGAAGCATGTGTATGCACATTTAGGGAGATGGAAGAATTTTATTCTCTTCCCACTGCCTACAGAATGGTATAACATTCCTCTGTGGCAGCATTTTCCAACCATTTTTGATAGTGCATTCCTATCAGCAAACATTTTTGAGCACATGCTCCAAATATTTATTTATCTAAAATTAAATTCATGTACTTTCCAAATAATGCATGCTATGAAACATACAAATGTAGAAATTTTAAAATATGAGATAAAGATGAAATAATATTTCAGCCTAGAATCAATAGGGACCCACCAGGAATTATTGATTACAGGAGTGATATAATCAAACACATACTTTAAGAAAATCACAAGGATAGGTATGCACAGGATGGATTAGAGGGGGGGAAAGTTGAGGTAGGGAGAATATTAGGAAACTATGGTAATAAGGTAGGCAAGAGGTGATGAAGTTCTAAAGTGTTATGGTGACTAAAAGAGGAAATTATTGGAAAGATGTTGTGGAGGTAGAAAGAAGAAGGTTTGGCACTGATCAAATATGTGGGGTGAAATAAAGTAAGGAGTCAAGGAAAACACCAAGGTTGTAATTTGGTTGATTACAAGGATGGATGTCCCCTCAAACGAAATAAGAACGTTCGAAGATAGTGGGCTGATAGAGCCACAAGTGTGAGAGACACTGTGGCAGTCACAAGATGTCGGAGGGGATGCATGTGACCTCTGAGGGGCAGGAGCTTGGAGATGTGGAGGCCGACTCTGCCGGGCCGAAAGGGCTGACATGGCATTGAGCACAGGGCCGTGGGAGCTGACTTTGCCAGGTTGGGAAAGGCCGACGTGGCATTGAACGTGCCTTATCAACACAGACTCCTCTTAACACATACTCCTTTGCCCTGCACTAGGGAGAGTGCATGATTGGCTCCCACATGGCATGTGACAGTAAGAAGAATGATAAGGATATTAGGGAAAAAGCAAGGGGAGGCTCCCCCCCCTCTCTTCCTCCCTCTCTCCCCCTCTCCCTCTCTTTCTCTCTTTCTCTTTTTCTCTCTCCTCCTCTCTCCCTCTCTCTCTCTCTCTGTCCCGCTCTCTCTGTCTCACGGTTCCATTCTGCTGTGTTCTGGTGGCCACATTGTTAAGATGTAACTGAATAAAGAGCAGCCTCGCTTGG
>NW_027185601.1:1965854-1970752 GCF_028583685.1 Petaurus breviceps papuanus | reverse complement strand
CAGTTCCATTCTGCTTTGTTCTCATGGCCATACTGTTAAGATGTAACTGAATAAAGAGCAGCCTCGCTTGGCAACCTCCGTGTCCTTGGGGGTTCTGTGGGGGTGAGTTCTTCTTGGAGACAAGAAGCCAGAGATGTCAGAAGACCGGGTATAAGGTAAGACAAGGCCGGAGCTGGGAAGGAGAGCTCAGCAGTGGGCTTTAGGGGAAGGATAAAGAATTCTATTTTGATCATACAGAGCTTGAGACACTTATGGGACAGCAAGCTGAAAATATCCAGTAGGAAGTCAATGCAGGACTGAAGTTCAGAGGAGAGATTAGGATGAGGATAATAAAATCCATGGGACCTGTTAAATTTGACTATAAAAGCCACAGGGAGCAGGGTGGGGAAATGATATGGACAAATATGGGTGTATAGTCTCCAGTGATGGAATTCAATGTGAAAGTCCAGCGATGGAGAAAGAGGTGGAATAGTCACACATGGAGAGGGAGGAAAAGGAAGACAAAGGAAGAGAATGCAAAGAGAAGCATAAGGAAGATTGATGATGATGATGATGATGATGATGATGATGATGATGTTGATATGGTAATGATGATGTAGAAGAAGAGGAGGAAAAGGAGGAAGAACAGAAGGAGGGGTAAGAGAAAGACTAGGAGGAGTGTCCAGGACATAAAAGGAGTTAATGTCAAATACTGAAGAGCGATCAAGGTGAGAATTGACAAAAGGTCATCAGATATAATAATTAAGATATCATTTGTAACTGCGAAGACAACAATTTCACTTGAATGAGGAATCAAAGCTAATGAAAAGTAAGAGAACCTGGGATATTAGAATGATGAATGCCCAAATGAAAAAAGGTTTTTTAGTTTTTACTTATGTGTTAAGAAGTCCCTATTGGGTGGGTTTGAGGGGAAAGTAAGTATAATCACAATCTGTCTATGCTACATTCTCTTTCTCACTGAAAAATGAAAAGGTGTGGGATAGAGTATGAGGAATGGAGCTTACTGGCTACTATTGTTGGTCAACAGCACACTGACACACAGCTCTGGTGATTGGGAGACAGAATGTAGAATAGCAATAAGGGAGAGATACAAGCTAAGGAATTTTCTCTGCCCACTTGTTGGGAGTGCCTAAGTGATGACCTCCCTCAGAGGTACATACACCTGTGGTGGAAGGGGATTAAAAAGTGTGGAGTGGTGTAACCCCGAAGGTAGTGGATGTTCATGGAGACAAGAATAGATTTGGTAGGGGATGAGATGAAGATTGGGAAACAACCCAACTTCCTATCTTTCAGCTGATAACAGATCCTTTGAAGCTATTCCTTAGTGTCCACTTGGAGACATCTGTCTATTGCACTTTTTGACCTCATGTTACCAGTCAAATAAAAAATAAGGCTTGATTCAGAAAAAGAATGCAGAACATGTATTCCATGATTCTGATATACAATAATTATACTACAAGGGCAATGTGAAAATGGTGACAAGGACCAATCTGACATGCAAGTCTTTTCTGATTGTAAAAACTAAAATTGTTAGAATAAAAGCAACTGTCACCATCCTAATACTCTCCACTCCATTGCAATGAGGCAGTGATTGGAGAGCAGAATGTTTGTGGTAAAGGGATCATAGCGTGATTCATTATCTCTAAGTGTTTGGAAAGGCATATAGCATTTTCACTCCTTAAAAAAAACACACAGAAACAATAGAGCAACAGGATTTTCTCAGAAAATGCTTAGTCAAAGTGATATAATTTAGAAAAATATGTGCACTTCTTCAAAAAGAAAAACATGAAGGAATGTTTTAAAGAAGAAACCAAAGGCAATTTGGCCTGGGCACATTCTCAAATCCATATTTTTTTATTTGCATTTCTATAGACTACGATAGTTGAGATAAAAGCCCACGATTAATGAGTGACATGAGCTAAAGACTGGCTTTCTTGAAATCAGCATGTATCATGCAACTGTCTTCATTCTCCTTAATGCTATGCAAAACACTGGTTTCATAATAAGTGTATTGAACTATGAATATAAATGGCCAAGACAAAAATAGACTTTTTATTACATGTAACTTGGCGAACTCAAGTAAGGGAGGCATATAGCATAGCCTAGCAAAACAGTCCAACTAACATGAGGTTGAGAAGGTGAAAGAGCTTCTGACTTTGCAGAATGACCATGATCACATTTTAAGTATCCAGGAGACAACTTAAAATATTATATTCAGTTACAATACTTGCTCACTTTAATGGAAACCATAATTATTAAACTGCCTTCATAAAAAAGGCATAATCAAACAGTACTTCCTCATTTCAGGCTATTCTGCATTATTTCTCTTTAACAAAATATACCTCTGCTTCTACACTGCCACTGGATAAATTATAATGGAAAGAAGAGAAGGAGTGACCAGTGGAGGAAAGGGAACGTAAGGGTGAATGAACTAAGCAACAACAATAGAACTGACGTGATATGTAAAAGACATAAGTCTTGCTTATGCAACATTCTACAGAAATCAGTAAGAAAAAAAATAAAAATATATAGCACTGTGTATGAAGGTTAAATTAATTTTTGGCTTAGAAATTCTCCCCTAGCCCATCCACATGTACAAAAACCAACACAATGTGCTATCCAATGGCTTTAAGAATAAAAAATAAGACAGAGAAATAGAATATTAATGTTCTTCGTCACAATTTCAATTTTATATACTAATTAATTTATTATTATATGATATAAAACTAAAATAAACATTTCACACACATAATTTCTTAGTTTTCCTTTACTCCCATAATTCCTATCATGCAGAGGCAATATTTCATTTTCACAACTACATTCAGCATAGCACAATTGGCAAAAAAAAAGTGTTGAACTGAATCAGGAAACCAGGATCAGGTTTTAACTGGTCTATTACTTCTCTCTGTGATGTTCAGTTCAATTCTCCCACTTTCTTTTGTTTAGCTTCCTATTCCCTAAATTTAATGGGCTGGACTGCATAGGTGTGTGCATACATGTCATTATTGTTCTTTCAAAGACCTTTGTTTTCAAAGACTACCAGTGGCATTATGGGTGTTGTCTTGACTTGTGTGTGAATTGAATTTATGTGAGGTAGAGCTGTGCAAAGTCATCAGCCTCATTTTCTCTTCCCGAGTAACTGAAATCCAGTCACATCACAAAGGTCAAGATGACTGGTGCTTGCTCAGGATGCAGTGGATGACCTGCATGTCTATGATGACTGATCAAGCTCTAAGCATTCTATAGAACCTGCTTCATCTGCCTTCATGGCTTCTGGAACAAATTGTTCTCATCTTCCCATTCCACCAGAGAAATACTTCACATGCTTGGAGTAGGAAACCCTCTAACTCACCAACAGGTCTGAGATGTGCATATGTGTATAAATGTACACATACGTGTATGCATAAATAGTTATGTGTACATGAAAGTGAATATACACTGTATGTGGGTATACACACATTATAAAAATAATTTTTGAAGTGGACCACTAATTTCATTGGTATTGTAATTTCCCAGTGAATAAATTCCCTCTATCTTTGCAGCTGACTAATATAGCTCAAGAATACAAAGCCTTCGAGTTTCCTGAGCCCTTAAATGTAAAATGATTTGCCTAATGTCCCCAAATACAGTATGTATCAAAAGTCTTAGCAGAGTTTTAAGCTTTAATAGTTTCAGAAGAAAAAAATGCTATAAATTTACAAGAAATTTTAAAGGTTACATATTTAAAATTTTAAAATACTTTTTTTCCAGGATGACCAAAATCATATACTATTCACGGGTCTAATCAACTTTTACCCTTTGTAAAATATTTCATCTGTTGCTGCTCAGTGACTGAAATGATTGCATTTATAATTCTAGGTGTTGTGGCACCCCAAAAATTAAGTTTTGATACACAAACAACAGTTTGGACATAATCCCATAAGAAAAAGTCCAGTAGAGAAAGATCAAATGACTGAAAGGGCTGAGAAATAGGACTTCCTCTACCCATCCACAGGTCTGAGAAAATGTCATCCAAGAATTGTCACACACACAATGCAAAATTATAGACTGAATTGTCATAATAAAACTAAAATTAAAAATTATCATTCAAAATAGAAAATATTAAACAAAATTTCAAATGATTTTGGGGAGTAAATTTGTAGCCTTCATAACAGTCTATATTATACCAAGACTTTTGGAACATTTAATATATACAGTATAGCATAGATTAATGTCACATAAGAAAAACCATAATATACACAGATGCCTCTTCCCCCATATGTGTCTTTTATAATATAACTTCCTCATCTTACAGATGAGAAAATTGTGTCCCAAAGAAGGGGATTGACTTGTGTAAGTTTACACAGATATTACTTAGCGGCAGAGGAGGAATTCAAGGCTAACTCTTCCAAATCCATCGCTACTTTCACTCTATCACATGGCTCATACATAAGTCCTACAACTAAAGTCTGTTTTGCTTATCTCCCTAATGTGTGCACACATTTTAACACACACAAGTAGTAGAAAGATCACTGCATTTGAAGTCAGAGCACCAGCATTCAAATATCTTCTTCCTCCTTGCTATCCTATCATTCTAAACAAGCCATTTTTCCTCTCTAAGGTTGCAGCTTTCACAGCTATGAGAGAGTTAGAGTGGATAAACTTCCAGGTCAGTTCTAGCTCCATAGCTAAGTTTCTAAAATTACTGTATTAATATTTACCAGAAATACTTTTTTTCTCTTTCCTTTCTCCCTCCCTCTCTTCCATTCTTCCTTCCTCCCTTCCATCGTTCTTTTCATTCCTCCATTTTTCCTTCCTTCCTTCCATCCTCCCTTCCTTCCTTTCTTCCTTCTTCCCTTCCATTTTTCTTTCTTCTTTCTTTCTTTCTTTCTTTCTTTCTTTCTTTCTTTCTTTCTTTC
>NW_027185601.1:1946424-1965844 GCF_028583685.1 Petaurus breviceps papuanus | reverse complement strand
CTTTCTTTCTTTCTTTCTTTCTTTCTTTCTTTCTTTCTTTCTTTCTTCCTTCCTTCCTTCCTTCCTTCCTTCCTTCCTTCCCCTCTCTCTCCAACATTTTTTCTCCTTCCTTCCTTCCTTTCTAACACTATAAGAGACTTTTTTTACTTTCCAAACTCCAAGCTATTTTACCTGGCTTTGTCCCTGTTTCCATATAGTGCATTAGTCACCCTTGGGTTCCCTATTTTTAGACATTTCCTGCAAGAGATGAGCACATTAGGCATGTGAATTCTCCTTATGTTCTGACTAGGGATTTGAAGTCCTAAAGGCAATTAGCTGGAAATCGAGGTTATAGCTTGTACATACATGGGCACAAAGATAGAGCGCACTTGAAGATTTACACTAATAGAGGGAGCTGTGCCATGGAGAATTCCAAACAGTTACAACAGAGTATGAGACTGCATTAAATACTCAGAAACTTTTATCTGCCATAATGTAAAGTGTGGGCAACAGAATCAGGAGTTTCACTCTGCGAAAGCAGAGAACATATCTTCTATAAAGCAGGTATGTCTTCTAATGCCTAATACATAGTATGCTGTATTACAGCAAGTTCAGGGAAATAAAAAGAAATAAAAACAATTAAGGAGAAAGGGAAATCTAGGACAGAAAAATGCTATAGCAGTGTAGACAAAAAGAAAAGTTGGAAAGGAGACAGAAAAGTAGACCAGAAAGACAATCTTTGGTGTAATTCAAAGAATGCTAGATTTTTCAGACAAGGAATATGACTCAGTTTCCAGTTCTTTTACTTATTAAAACTGAGTATTATTTTCTTGCTCTTAAAAGAGGTGGTATGATTTAGATCAGTGGTGTCAAACTCATTTAGAAACACAAAGATATCCTCTAGCTGTTTAGTAACTTAGAAAACTACATATTACATATTAACCTTATCAATGTTCTATTTTATTTTTAAAAAAATATTTTCCAAATACATTTTAATCCCATTGGGCCACTCTCTGGAATGTTGCTGGTCTTGTTAGTCACATTTAATGACCTGATAATTATCTTATAGATTTAATTTTCTAAAATGTCTGATTTAGATAATTTCTGTGTCCTTATCCAAGTCTAAATCCCCTCATTTAAAAAAAAATAATGTGTGTGCATAAGGAGGTGTATAAAGGAAGGTATACTCCCACTACCTCCTGGAATGTTCATGGCATCCTTGCCAAGGCCTCCTGAAAATTTTTCTCTATCTTGTTCCCTCTAACCTACTCCTTTAGTTGGCCTTGTTTCCCTTAAGTTTTCTTTTTTTTTTATATTTCAATTAAGGTCCTCATATCCCATTTTATACTTCTTGTGTCAGAAACCAAGGCAGAAAATAAAAAGTAACAGACTATCTGTCATCAATAAATAAGCAAAATCAAATTAGTATGTCTTTTTAAACAGACAGGGAGAATTTTAAATATTAAAACAAATATTAAATATCTGTGGAATTTTTTGATTTCTTGGATTTCGAAAATGTTTCTTCCCAAAGATCAGAGAGAATAGGCCAAGGAATTGAAGAAGGCCTCCAGAACATTAGATGGAGTCTAGTGCTGAACTCCTGGGAAGGCATGGACAATAGTATTACTGGATGGGTAGTCATGAATGGGCTGTGGTCTACATCATTGCAGGAACAGAGAAAAACAGCCTTTCCATTGCAATGTGTTGTTTGAACTAATGGCCTCATTCTGGCTTAGATTGAATACACAAAATCTAATTCAAAAACTGGAAAGTCCTAATATAGGTTGAATACCCAACACCATAAAGCAATTGGTGCAATGAATATTGCACATGACCCCACAATGTTGCATCCAAAATGATACTATGGATATTCCAGTCCAACTATCTTACAGAGAATATATCCAATTTGTTCATTCAACTAGTATGGGATATTTATAATTGCCTGTCTCCAAGTAGGTCTGAAAAAGCTATGTAAATGGAACCCAGGCAGTTACAGATGCTACCAATGAGGAAATTTCCTGAGCATGCAAATTAATTTCTTTTCCTTTAAGTATAACTACTCCTTTTATTTGTCTTCCAGGTTTTTGTACCAGCTTATCAGTGAAATGTTCTAAGGTAGTATGAGATACTTAATTCAATCAGGAATCAAGACAACACATCTTTGAAAATGAAGGACAAACAACACACTTGCCAAATATACACATTCCACCATTCCAACCAGCCTACTCCCTGGAAGGACTCTGTTTTCCAGATCATACCTTTTCCTCTTTCTTGCCTCACTCTTAATCAACATTTATCCATACTATATATCTCCTTTCCTTAGGGCCCTGTTCTTTAATAGAGCATACTCATAAATTAGCCGATTAATGAGTAAACCTCCTAATCAATATAATGCCTTTAAGAGTGGGGCAAGAAAGAGGAAAAGGTATGAATTGGTTTTAAAGGAGGCAGAATTACACAAAATCACCAGCCTCATTCTATCTTCCAGTCATCAAAGTCCAGTGGAAGGACAAAAGTCAAGACAACTGGTTATGTCCTGGGCTGCAGTAGATGACCTTGGTGTCTTTGATTTCTGACCAAGATTTAAGCACTCGGTAGAACCTACTGCCTTCATTGGCCACTGAAATAAATTGTTCTCATGCATCCATTCCATGGAGAAAGTCTTAACATGTTTGGGGCAGACATACTCTTACTCAACACAGGTTTAAGGCCTGTTGGTTACCCTCAACCTGGTTCAACCCATCAGCCAAGTTGGTTTTACTGGAGGGTGGCCACTACACATGCTACAGCTTCTTGAAGTCACATGTGAGAGCTGTGTGAAAGGTCGATACCAAAGGTGAATGAGCAGCCCTGAAAAGGGCTCAACAAGCCCTCACACCTAAGGTGCTAGTCCTCCTGAAACAATCTGTATACCCTGAAAGGTACTGAGTAAAAAAAAAGCACGGGTAGCATTGGAAGGAATCCATGTAGAGAAGAGTGGAAGAGCAAGAAAGGTACCTTGCCCCACCCCCTTCACAAAAATGCCTACTTCAGCCCTCTCTAGTATATTTAGTAAAAGGAAGAGACATTGGAATAAGTATTTGAACTCTTTGCTTAGTGCAGATAGACTGCTGCTCTTTTTCAGATCCTATGGTACCTGATGAAGTTTCTAGCTTTCACTAATGTCAACATATGTGGCAAGTAGGAGGAAAAGACAACAGAAACTAGAGACAACTGGACATGTAAAAAAGTACAGAGTTGATCTTTGTGGAATGTTACCAGCTTTATTTAGGGGAAAATGACATAAGAATAATTTTCAGAGTTTTTAAGGCATAAAAAAGAGATATAACACACTACTTTTATTCTAATTAATTTGGTTGATTGTTCCTGACCTCTTTCATTAAGGTATGACTAATTAATTAACAAGCATATATTAAACATTTGTTATGTGCCAGAGATCCTTGTTGGTTTCTGTATTCAATAAGGAGGCCAAAGTTTGTATATTATATCAGGCCTAGAATTAAATCTTCAGAGGCTGTCTAGTGTATTGGCAAGACTCAGGGAAGACCCAAGTTTGAATCTTGCCTCTATCCCCTAATAGGATTTTTTCCACACTGAAAAAATAATTTTTTTTCTTAGTTTTTTCATCTATGAAATGGGAATAGCAATACTTTTGTTGCTTAACTCGTAAGGTTGTTTGTGTGGATAAAATGCAAGAATGTATGTCATAAGTATTGCAAACTTGAGAAAACTCTATAAATATCACTTATAATTAATGATGTTACCTTCGAACTTGGAAATCTAGGGCACTTGGAAATCAAGACACTTGACTTTGACATTTCTGTGGCCTCTGAATAATTGTTGAATGGATGGACTTATCTAGCTAATCAAATCAAAAAAGAAATAATTACAGTGAATTCTTCCTAAGAACAAGGTTTTGCTGTTGGGGATATATAGAATTATAAAGCATAATTTCTTGTGTTTACAAGAAACAATATGTAACTGGGATGGAAGGATATATAAAAATAAAAAATACATATCATAAAAGGCTCATAGGAGCAGAGATAAAAATGATTTCAGAAGTCATCTATGCCAATCCCCTCATTTTACAGGTAAAGAAATTATAGTTTAGTTGCCCTCATTCACAGAGGCAGTGTTAAATGGGAGATATGAACCCAGGACCCATGACTCCAGAGTCACAAACCTTTACTTTATATTATACCACCTCACTAAAAAAAAAAAAAAAAAAAAAGGAGTACTATTTGGAGGGCTAATCTCAAAATCCTAGAGATCTGAGTTCAAACTTTGATTCTCACACATACTGTTGTCACCCTAAGGGAAGTCACATGACCTCTTAGGTCTCTAAGACAACTCTTTAAGATTAAGTTGTAGGACAAGAACATGTCTGCCTTAGTAGATGAAGCATCTCCACCAAGAACATTCTAAAGAAGGGGTTCTTAAGCTATTTTGATTAATGGATCCCTCTGGCAGTATGGCAAAATCTATAGACCCCCATCTCAGGAATATGTTTTTAAATATAAAAAGAAAAATACATGGTTTTAAAGGAAATGAGTTTTATTAAAATAACATTATCAAAAACATTTTAAGTTATCGCTTTCCTTTTCCCAAAGTTAATAATTCCTATGTCTACACCAGTGAAATCACACTCTGCCCCTTCATAAAATCAATGCTGACATTACATAATGCTTTAAGAAAACAAAGCACTTTATTCACATTATCCAACTTGATCCCATAAAAATATGAAATGTTAAGTAAAACTACAAGGCTTAAATAAGAGTTCAAGACTGAACAGAAGAGCTCTCATAAGGTAGCATATGGTAAATTCCTAGATGAGCGATACAAAAGAGTGCAGAGAAAAAAAAGAACCCTTGAGACTGCAATGATGAGGGAGGATTCTAAAGACAAGAAAGTCATTTAGCTGGGACTTGAAAGAAGATGAGGATTTGGCTAACAAAGATGAGGGAGATAACAATGATGTTTTATAGAAACAAAAGCATGAGCAGAAAGAAGGACAGGAAAGCAAAGGTGCAAGCAAGACAATGAACCCCTAGAGCATAAAGCATAGGCATAGAGTTGACAGGGCTTCAGAGTTCATATAATCCAACTCTCATTTTAAAGAAAAGGAAACTGAGACCCAGTAGGGAAACTTTGAATGCCAATTTTTGTTTTGTTTTGTTTTTTGTTGTTCAGTCCTTTCAGTCATGTCTTACCCTTTGTGACCTCTTTTGGGGTTTTCTTGGCAAAGATACTGGAGTGGTTTGCCATTCCCTTTTCCAGATCATTTTACAGATCAGGAAACTGAGGTGAACATGATTAAGTGACTTGTAGGGGATCACAGTGTCTGAGGCTATATTTGACCTCATGAGGATGAGTTTTCCTGATTCCAAATTCAGTGCTTTATCCATTGTGCTACCTAGATGCCCCTAACTTTACTATTACTACTACTACTACTACTACTACTACTACTACTACTACTACTGCTACTACTACTACCACCACCACCAACACCATCACCACCACTACCATTATTGCCACCTACTACTACTATAATGGAGTCAGGAATACTCAATTCAAATCCTTCCTCAATGAAGCAGATAACCACTCTTACATGTGGAATAGTGGGTAAGTCACTTAAACTCTTTGTGACTCAGTTTCCTAAGTCACAAGCACTTACAGTTAATTCACTGGGTTAGGCTCTTTCCTTCCTTCAAATTATTTTTAATACATAAAACAGGTAAAATATTGTGTTTTGGGGATAGAGTGAGAACAGTGGAAGACAAAACAGGGGTCATCACTTTTTCTTTTAAACACTGTAACATATTTAAACATAAAAAGCATATGTAAATACTATTAAATAGTGATTATATTAATTAAGTATTGAATAGAGAAACAATAGCTTCTATTACAATATTAGCAATGATACTAAACTAAATAGATCAAAGCGTTAAGGAATATGGTTTAAAAACATCTTGGATTCTGATGCATGAGAAGTGGTTTTAATTAGAGAAGGATGAGGACTTCTGAGCTGGTTCTGAAGGGTAGTTTTAAGGACTTTAGAGGTCAATGACACTGCTTCTTAATTATCTGTAATTCCACTTCAAAACTTGTAGCTTTCCTTCCTCTTAGTTAATAAATTTAAGCTTATCAACCAGGATTAGTCCCACAAATGGATGGAAGGAATCCATGTTTCTGTCATTCAGGAAATAATGGTAGATATATAGTTTCTGGCATGGTAGATATGCAGTTAAAAATCACAAAGAATTTCAGAGGTGGAAGGGCCCTCAGTGGCCATCTGGTCTGACTCACACATGAAAAAGATCCCTTTTATGACATGCCCAGGAAGTGGTCTTATAGCACTTACTTGAAAAATGTGTGTGTATGTGTGTGTGTGTTCATTCATGCGTTCAGGCCTAAACTGCTGGTGTCCTACTATCTCCCAAGGCAGCCTATTTCACTGTTGGATAGGTTTCAAGTTTAGAAGGATTTTTTCTTCCTCAAGCCTAAATTCTCCTTTTTTCTCTTTTTATTAACCTTCCATTTACTGCTTCTCTGCCCTTAGAATAAGTTTAATATGATAATTCTTCAAGTACCTAAACAAAGCTATCATCTCCTTCTCTTCCTCAAGCTAAATATTGTGGGCTCCTTCAGTCAATACTTGAAAGAAATTAATTTGAGATTCTTCATCATCCTTGTTACCTTCTTATAGACAAATTCAATTTCATTTATTAACATCCTTCCTAATATTGGTTGGGTGACACCCAACAGTGAACACAGTGTTCCTTAGGTAGTCTGAACAGGAGGGAATTCAGTGTTACTATCACTTCCCTAGATATGAATCTTTACTTCAGTTTTCCCATTAATAAAACGAAGGGGATGAGCGACATTCTGTTTAAGCGCCTCCTTTCTGTCTTAGAATCTATAAGCTATAGATCTTCAAACTCAAAGCAAAATTTTATAATCTTTCTTCAGTCTTTTAACATGTCTCTGTCTCTGTGTGTGTTTCTTTCTCTCTGACTCTTTAAGGAACTCCTTATTCTTTATATCATGGCTTAAGTGTAACTCTTGGTCAGGAAATGTCTATATTTGTTCTATTGTGGTGGCAGCAACAGTAGAATAGTGGAATAATCAAGCCCCCTTAACCACCTTGAGGATAAAGATAACTATCAGGTTGAACTGTTAACTATTATGTTATTCCTCCTGACATCTGGATAGAAAAATATAATATCCAAAGTAATTAAAATATTGTTTAGTACTATTTGATGAAGTGCTTCCCTTCCAACTCAGCCAGATAATATAAACATTATTATCCTATAATCAGAAGAGAAAACTGAGGCTCAGAGAATGTGGGTGGATTGGACTTGCTCAAATGCCTAGTAGGTATCAGAGTTGGGAGGTTAACATAAGGCTTCCAGTAAAAAAAAAAAAGTATTCTTTCCACCCTCTATGTCACACAGTTTCTAAATAATAGGTTTTACTCTGTTTGGTGACTTCTCAGTTATTTTCCAGATTACTATTATCATGGTTTTTGTGTCTAGGTAGGCATATTTATATTTTTGGATGCAGTTACATAGATATCTAGAATGAAACCCATGTTTCCAGATAGGCATTCCTTTGCCTTAATGAAATTTAGGAGTAATGATTTGGGTGTTTAAACATTATGAATACAAAATTGTAAAATTATACTGTGGTCACAAAATTATGTTTCATTTGTTGAAAAACCTTTTTAAAGCCTTTGCTAAAAGGACAATATTTTGTGGGGTTATTAGTCCACTTTTATCATTTAACTGTGAAAAGATAGACAAAAATAATTCTAAAGAATTCACCATGAGAAATCAGATAGCACACATTTAAGTGAATTCTATAGTTGAATAGATACATCATAGAACTGAAAATCATGTTCTTATCCATGTTTATTTTTAATCATAAGTTGAAGACTGTATTTTACCTTTTAAAGATAAAAACCCATTTTATATGGAAGGGCAGCATATATGCTGTGCATCCATTCACCAATATTAAGTTGTTTCTGTGTTTATAAAATTCAATACACAGGAGCTACCAGGAGATAACTACTTCTTGTTTGTCCCACTTCTTTGACTCTAACCCATCTTTCTAGACAAACTTCATCCTACAATTACTCCCATATTCTACATCCAAGACAATTTGGTATACTTATTATGTACCCAGGGCATTGCATTTTATCCCTTACCAATTTTCCTTTTCCCTGGCTGACCCACATGGCTGGAATGATCTCCTTCTTTACCTTGTCCTCTTAATAGCCCTAGATCCCTCAAGAATACTATTTTTCCATCATTTGTTAGTATTCTTTGCCACCTTCAAAAATTACTTTCTATATACTAAGCACTTATTTGTATAAAATCATGTATCCCCTAGGAGAATGTAAGCTCTTTAAGCATGAGGAGAATTTTTTTCTACCTTTTATTTCTAGAACCCAGAAGGGTGCCCTGCAGGTCTTAACTTCTTACTAAATTACACTGTGGCAGGAAAATGGGGATGAGGAAGAGGAAAGAATTTTGAAACAATCCTTTTCCCTATCTCTTAATGTCTGTCCTGCTAAAACACCATGACTGAAGAACCAGACTGTGAATATAGTATTCAAATTCCAACAGATCAAGAATTTTATTATACACACACACACACACACACACACACACACACAGAAAGCCTTGATATAAGTCAAGTCATTTATTAATATCCTGAACACAGTTTTAATCTACCTCATGGGAAATAAAAGATAAGTCAGTCAGTCTTTCAATAAATATTCATTAAGTGCCCACTATGTGCCAGGAACCCTTTAAAGAACTGGGGTCATAAAGAAATGTTAAAGACTGTCCTTGTTTTCAAAACAACTAAGTCCAATTTATATTAGAAAAAAATGGAAATACTCAACAAAGTGAAGGCATTAAAATTAGCAGCGATAAGGAAAGGGATATGTAAAAGTTGAGATTTTTAGTTGGTACTTGAAGGAATTTAGGAAAAGCAAGGGGTACATATGAGCATTCCAGCTATGGGAATTGGTGTCTGGGTGTGTGTTTTTGTGTGTGTGTGTGTGTGTGTGTGTGTGTGTGTGAGAGAGAGAGAGAGAGAGAGAGAGAGAGAGAGAGAGAAACAGAGAGAGACAGAGACAGAGAGAGAGAGATTAGAGAGACACTAGTGAAAATCCCTAGTGTTGGAAGATGTTGTGTCTGGTTCAAGGAAAAGCAAGGAGGCCAATGTCACTGGATCAGAGTACACTGCATCGCTTAAGGTGTAAGAAGCCTGGAGAAATGTTTATGGGGCTTTTTAACATCAAACAAAAGATTCTATATTTGACTCTGGAGGTGACAGGGAGTACTTAGAGTTCACTGAGTAGTGGATGACATGGTTAGATTATCACTTTGTCAGCTGAATGGAGGATGATCTAAAGCTGGGATAACTTGGAGGATGGCAGCAAAATCAAGCAGCAGGATCTTGTTATAATCCACACATGAGGGTCTGAACCATGGTGGTGTCAATGTCAGATATGGGGACAGGGGAGTGATGAGAGAGTGAGGAATGATTGTCCTAAGCAAAGTACCATCATAAATAAGATATAACATAGGCTCCTGCAGAGTACTATTGAGTGGATTCAGAGTTGTCTTCCAATCAGATTTTTACCTGCCACTTACTATGTACTAAATCACTTTAATATCCCTGATGCTCAGTTTCCTTATCTATGCAAGTACCAGTAGATAGGTGTTACAGTGGAGAGATGTATGGGCTTGGAGTGAAGAACAGCAATGTTCAAACCTAGCCTCAAGCACTTAATAATTGTGCAATCCTGGGCAAGTAACTTTAACCTCTTTCATCCTCAGTTCCTTCATCAGTAAAATGAAAGAATTGGCCTCATTGGGCTTCTATATATAGATCTATGATTCTGTGATATTTAAGGTACTATCTAACTGCAAATCCCATGACCCATTAGTAGGCTCAGTGGGAATTAGAAGGCAGGAGTTCTTGATTCTTATCTTGATGTCTTAGGTATGATTCTTCTTTGGAAACCTACCTTTATTCTACCATGCTATGCTTATGCTATTGATTTTTTTTAATTCATCCCCAGTTTCTCCATGTTGTTGATGTTGCTGTTGTTGGGGGCAGCTAGGTGGCACAGTGCATAGAAGACTAGGCCTGTAGTAAGGAAGACCTGAGTTCAAATCCAGCCCCATTGACGTACTAGCTGTGTGACTCAGGGCAAATCACTTAACCTGTTTACCTCAGTTTCCTCCTTTGTAAAGTGAACTGGAGAAGGAAATGGCAAATCACTCCAGTATCTTTACCAAGAAAATCCCAAATAGGGTACAAAGGATATTTAATTTTAACTTTAAATAATTTTTCTTTAATGCTATTTTAAGATAGATATTTCTCTTCTTGTTTATATTCCAGTTATTCACACAAGAGCCTTATTACGAATTAACTGTACATGGCCATAGTTAGTAAATCCCCCAAACATATTGTCAGGGCATAATATCTTGCCCACAGTAGCTGCAGAGTACTAGCTGTCACTGGTACATTATGAAGATAAATTACTGAACCAAGAAAATCATGAGATGAATTGTAATACATCACTTGCATTTTTATCCCTCCAGGCATTCTGACACTGTCAGTAAACGAATGTGAACACAACTTAGTTTTCATTTCCCACAGTAATGCTGTCAGTAGTGACAACTGTAGCCATCATAACGGAAGAAGTGGGCAATTCCTGGGGAGCCCAGGGGGCCAAATTCTATTATGCATTCTGTTCTCATCCGTGGCATCTGTGCCTCATTTACTTGTTTTGTCATTTGTCCACAGCATTTGAAAACACAATTTCTTTAAAAGTACAAGTGCTTATGTAAAAATGTCTTGGTACAAGAAATCAGGCATAGTCATTAACACTGCTATCTCTTTCAAGAGAACAGTATGAAGAATACATGTCTTCATGTTTCTCAGAACAGTTATGTTTTGACCAAATGTCATCTTGCTGCATTATCAATTCATGCTCTGCAGCACTATGACCCAGAATGAATTTGTACCTGTAATGATATCATTATATTGATACCCAGATTGGGAATGAAATGATGCCATTGAAAATTACTAGAACTTTTATGCCATCATAGAAATCATTATATATACAAAACAAGTAGCCATTTTTATCAAGAAAAGAGTTTAAAAAAACCTTGCTTATTTAATTCATAAATCAAACAATTGAGTAGTGAAAGCTGAAAGGTATCTTATAGATCATTTAACTCTTTTTCTGAATTTTATAAAAAAAGAAACTAAGACTAGGAAAGGTTAAGGGGCCTGATAAGTGTAACAGAAATTATAAGTAGTGGATCTAGGAATTTGAACCCAGGTGTTTTGAGCCCTAAGTTCACTTCTCTTTGAGAGATTATATGTCTACACATTATGTATATGCAGGAACTCCAATATGTTTGACACTGCTGATGACTTTATCTATCCTTTATTTTTTCCCATAAAAGTTTCTTCTTCATTTCCTATCAGTCTACTTGTCCTTTTCAGTCATCTCCATTGATGTCATGACCTCTAACCCTCAGTCCCCAAGGGCTCTCCCTTTGTTCCCCTTCTCTTTGCACTCATTGCTGTCATTTGCTGATCTAATCAGTTCTTGTGGCTTCAATTATCATTTCAAACTCATCATTTCTAAAACTAAACTTGTTGTTTTCCTCCCCCCCCAATATTCTCTTCCAAATTTTGCCATTATTGTTGAGGCAAAAAAAAAACAAAACACCAAACCCCATCTTCCTAGTTACCTATGGCAACAACTACAACATCATCCTAAACTTCTCCTTCACACTCACCTCACATATGTGATCCAATATCAAATACTTTTGTTTCCACTATGTGCTTATCATGATGGCTATCCCATAGTAAGAGCTTAATAAATGCTTGTTCACTTGTTAACTTATAACTTAGAAGCATCTCTTCTTCATGTCACTTCCTTATCATACAATGCAACCTTAGGTTAGGGCTTCATTACCTCTTGCCCAAACTACTACAGTAACCATCTGATCATTCTCCCTGCTTGGAATCTAATTATCCCAGAAGATGCTCCAGTAGATTACCAAGTTGGTTCCCTGTCCTTCCTCATTTTTCTCCCCTCATTGAGTGGCTTCCTCTTACTTCCAGGATCAAATATCAAGACCTGTGTTAGCCATTAAAGTTCTTTATAATCTGTCCCCTTCTGAATTTCCCAGGCTTTTTATATCTTACTCCCCCACACATTCCATCTATTTTTACCTTCTTCACACATATTATTTGCCTCCCCACACTGACCTATATGCATTCTTTTGAACAAAATACATCACTTCCTATGATCATACTTTTTCCATTGACTTTCCACAATGCCTGGAATGCTCTGTGTCTTTATCTTCACTCTTGGTTTCTATGGCTTCCTATAAAACACAGCTCCAATTCCAACTTCTAGGGAGATTCTTCCAGGCTCCCTCAGCTCTTAATGGCTACTCCTCCTACATTACATTCCTATACACTATATATTTCCTGTCTATACTTAGATATTTAAATATTGCCAACCTCCTTCATTAGAATGTATACTCCTTCAAGCTAGAAGCATTTCCAATAAGATCAGGGGCGAAACAAGGATATCCACTATCACCCCTCTTTTTCAATTTGGTACTAGAAATATTGGCAGTAGCAATTAGAGAAGAAAAATAAATTGAAGGAATCAAATTAGGCAAAGAAGAGACTAAGCTATCACTCTTTACAGATGATATGATGATGTACTTGTAGAATCCTAGAGAATAAAGTAAACAAAAACTACTTGAGACAATAAATAAAATTGGCAAAGTTGCAGGATATAAAGTAAACCCACATAAATCCTCCTAATTCCTATATATTTCTAATGAAATCCAACAGCAAGAGACAGAAAGAGAAATCCCATTTAAATAAATTGTAGACATCATAAAATATTTGGGAATATACCTGCCAAAACAAACCCAAGACCTATATGAGCACAACTACAAAACACTTTTCATACAAATAAAAGTTAAATTTAACTAATTGGAAAAATGTTAGCTGCTCATGGCTGGGTCGGGTTAATATAATAAAAATGACAATTTTACCTAAAGTAAATTACATATTTAGTGCCATACCAATCATTCTACCAAAAATTACTTTATAGAGATAGAAAAAATACTAACAATATTCATTTGGAAGAACAAAAGGCCCCAAATATCAAGGCAATTAATGAAAAGAAATGCTAGGGAAGATGGGCTAGCCATACCAGATTTTAATCTGTATTATAAAGCAGCAGTCATCAAAACTACTTGGTGCTGGCTGAAGAATAGAGTAGTGGATCAATGGAATAGATTGGGTATATGAGACTCAGCAGTCAATGAATATAGTAGATAAAGACCCCAATTTTTGGGATAAGAACTTGCTATTTGATAAAAAGTTCTTGGAAAACTGGAATATAGTATGGCAGAAACTGGGCATAGACCAATGCCTAACACTGTATACCAAAATCAAGTCTAAATGAGTGCATGATCTAGGTATAAAGGCTGATACTATAAGCAATATGGGAAAGCAAGGAGTAGTTGACCTGTCATATTTATGGAGAAGGACAGACTTTATGACCAAACATGAGTTAGAGAGCATTATAAAATGCAAATGGATAATTTTGGTTACATTAAGTGGAAAAGTTTCTGTGCAAACAAAACCAATGTAACCAAGATTGAGAGGGAAGTAGGAAATTGGGAAAGAATTCTTACACCAGTATCTCTGATAAAGGCCTCATTTCTAAGATATACAGATAATTGAGTCAAAATCTATAAGAATTCAAGTAATTCCCCAATTGATAAATGGTCAAAGGATATGAACAGGCAGTTTTCAGAGGAAGAAATTAAAGATATCTGTAAGCATATGAAAAATGCTCTAAATCACTATTGATTAGAGAAATGCAAATCAAAACCACTCTGAGGTACCACTTCTCACTGGTCAGATTGGCCAAGATGAAAAAAAGGAAAATGACAAATTCTGGAGAGGATGTGGCCAAATTGGAACACTAATGCATTGTTGGTGGAGTTGTGAACTAATTCAACCATTCTAGAGAGCAAACTGGAACTATGCCCAAAGGGCTATAAATAATTGCATACCCTTTGACCAAGCAATACCACTTCTAGGGTTGTATGCCATAGAGACCATAGAAGTGGGAGGAAGATCAGTATGTACAAAAATATTTCTAGCAGCTTTTTTTTGTGGTGGCAAAGAACTGGAAATTAAGGGGATGCCCATCAATTGGGGAATGACTAAACAAGTTGCAGTACATGAATATAATGGAATACTATTATGCTATAAGAAATGAGGAGCAGACGGACTTCATATTTACCCGGAGGGACTTATACAAACTGATACTGAGTGAGAAGAGCAGAACCAGGAGAAATTTGTACACAATTACAGATCCAGCATGTATGTGATGACCACCTTGGATAGACTGGACTCTTCTCAGCAATGCAAGGTTTTAAGACAACTCCAACAGACTCATGATGGAGAGAGATGTCTACATTCAGAGAAAGAACTACAAAGAACAGAATTTTAATGCAGACTGAAGCAAACTACCTGCTCTCTTTCTTTTTCTTGTTTGTTTTTTTTCCTCTTTTCCATTGTTCATTTCATCCATTACAATCCTTCTTTACAACCTGACTAATGTCTAATGTGAAAGTATTTGCAGATCTTATACTTGATTGCATGCTTCGATGGGGGTGGGGAGGAGAGAGAGGGGGAGAAAATTGGAAACTCAAGGGATTGTGCAACTAAATCTTGTAAGCTAAAAGTAAAAAAAAAATAAGAAAGTATTTTACCAATAAAAAAAAGAACGTATGCTCCTCAAAAAGCAGGATTCTTTTTTGCATTTCTTTGTATCCCTAGAACTTAATATAATATCTGGCAGAGAGTAAATGCTTATTAAATTCTTGTTGACTGAATTACATATGTGGGGTGTTATGCAAAGCCTAAAGTGCTTAGAGACTTATGAGTCAGTCAAGTCTATGGATCCTGTACGATACATTCATAATTCCTTGTGCTTAATTCAACCAAAAAAAGTAACTATTAATAATCTACTTTGTGCCAGAAACTATGAAATATGCTATGGATATGAAAATAAATTATTTTTTTTTAAGTTTAGGCAGTGGAGTACAAAGAAAGGCAAAAATAATACTTGTCTTCAAGAAGTTTATATTCTATTCTTGTGGGTCATGTCCCATAAACCATACATTTCTTTATCTGTATATTTGTTTATCATATGCATAGACATTGATATATAGTAGAAAGGTGTTTATTTAGAGCAAGAAATGGAGAGGAACAGGGAAAACAAATGGAAGGCAACCAGGGAAGGCAAGAAGCTTATTTTCTGCTGTTTGTTCTTAGTTATCCACATTCTCACTTCCCTTTCTTCTTAGGTCCTTAAATTCCTTGCCCTAAGTTTGTTTACCGACCTGTGACTGAATAAAGTAGTTTCTAAGATCCCATCTAGCAATAAATACGTGATTGATCCAAACATCAATGACTATGCTATTTACATGCATATTTGTGACTTATGGCTGCTCATTCAAGTATATTTATTTCTTATACTTTGAAAAACGAAGGAGAAAATAATGGTAGCAACAACCCCCCAAACACTACCTCTTTTCCTAACATTGTGAACTGTATGCTTACAGTACAAGTTGGGGTCTCTGCCTCACTAGATTAATTTACAATTAATAAAATTTTCCACATTTTCTGAGAGAGGACTAGCATTGTTTCTGAGCTCAGTATTGCATGAGACAATATTTGGAAAAGGTTATACATACATGTATATCTAAGTGTGTGTATAATACCCATAGATTCACACACACACATGCACACCTATTTTCATAGCTCGTTTCATGCATGGCTCAGGGAGCCATTAACAGGAATAGTAATGCTTCAACAGGTATAGAAAGTAATTCTCACTTAGGGTTGAAGGAGACATGATCTATACATGGATTTTAAAGAGTTCTGTGCCAACAAAACACTGTCTCTCATCTCTGGACATTTTCTCAGCCTGTCTGCCATGCTTGGAAAGTTCTCTTTCCTCACCTTTCCCTCTTGGCTTCTGTGACTTTTTTCATTTCCAAATGAAATCTCATCTCCCCTAGGAAGCCTTTTTAATGCCTACTTAATGCTAATACCTTCCCTATTTTAGTTATTTCCTGTATATAGATTGTTTGTACACATGTGTTTGCTTGTTGACTTTCCTGTTAGATTGTGAGTTTTGTAATATGCAACAAAACAGTGAGAAAAACTTTTCAGTATAAGACAGTAAAATTGATCTAAGTTTAAGAAAGGAGACTCCTCAGATACAATATGTGAAGGAGGGAGAGAAAAGACAACTAGGCATTTTGGTAAGGCAGCCTCAGTTAAAAGACTGTACTTTTCACAAATCAGTACTCTTAATAGCATGCTCTGAATTATGTATTTTCTAAAATCATTATTTAAATCAATCAGTAGTTTTGGGAAAGGAGTAAGTTAAAAAAGACAATCTGAAATATCTAGTCCTTTCCAAGTGCACATGTGAATGTAAGAATTTTTAACCTACTTAACCCAGATAAGAAGAAGACATAGTCTTGTTTAACTCAGGTTTTTACTTTCAGAAAACTACTTCAAATCTACCCTGAAAAATCTTATTAAATTTTCTAATTTAATTCTTTAAGACATTTAAAAGTAAGACTTTAAATTTTCTAGTAATGGTACAGGTGGGAGCTCTCAGAATAGCATACTGGCGCAGGAGTCAGGAGGACCTGAGTTGAAATCCAGCCTCAGACATCTGACACACTTACTAATTGTGTGACCTTGGGCAAGTCACTTAACCCCAATTGCCTTGTCTTCTCCCCTCCAAAGAAAATTTAGCAATGTTTATCAACTAGAATGGTTTCTTCTAGAAGCAAACAGTGTGAATGTAACCGTGAGCAATATATTGCTAAAATATAATAATATTCTCATTTAGAAAATTTTGGGGGAGGCTGGTTAGTCTGGATTTGGAAATTCATCAATGTAGAGAACTCTTTGTGAGAAGCCCTTTGTGTGGAAGACTGCTTCTCCTGGTGTGCAGAATGGGCACTTCATGAATGCTTTTTAAATTGTCTCATTGGATCCTCACAATCAACCTGTAAAGCAAATGCCAGAGATATTATGATGTCCACTTTAGAGAAGAGGAAATTGAGGTTAGAGCTTTGCCCATGGTCACATAATTATTATGTATCAGAGGCAGAATGTGAATCCTTGTTTCTGGCTCCAAATAAGACACATGTTTCTCATATATTACACTGCTTCTTGCAAAAAGGAAGAAGAAAATGCCTCTATGTAAGCATCAGTTTAATAATTGCCAGAAATAAGAGGGAGTGAGGATAGATCAAAATAGAGAAAACAACAAAGTACTTCCAAAATCTATATCTCATTGGGAAAGAAAGTCACCAGGATTAATCCTAAATTCACAGAGCCATGACTACAAGAGTATAATCTCTTTCTTGTTTGGTTTCTGAAGGAAAACCAATGGAAAGGCAATTCAAGGTTTCCTTTCTGATTAGGTGGGAGCATTCAGATGTGAGATGCTATGAGCTAGTAACTGATTAATCAATAATTATGACTATTGGCTGGTAGCGATTGTAATGGAGCCCTAAAATTGATATTTTTTAAAGGATCAATCAAGAAATTTGAAAAGCAAGGTCTAATCTGATTTGCTGTTATTGAAATACACAAGAATCTGGACAAGTGCTAGAAAGCACACACTCATTCAGTGTTTTTAGTTTTCAAACTGTATGGAAGCTTTGTGGAAGGGACGGAGGAGCTGATAACTTGTGAATGCCAAACAGAACTTCTAAGGAGGACTGAATCAGCTGCCAAGTGCATTCCTGGGGGGCCAGGGCATCTCCAAGAGCTGGGCTGGTAAACAAAGCTGGTACCCAGAGGTAAAGCTGAGCCATCTGGATCTAAGTTCAGCAATACCACACTGATGAGAAGATTCAGGAAAATACAACACCAGGAGACCCCTCACCCACACAGCCTATGCCTTTGACTGTATAAGGAAAATGAGCCTTCCCCAAGGCACTCCCTTAAAAAAATCAGCGTTGCTTGTTTCTCTGTGATGCAGGGAAGGTTTTGCCCCTTTTGCATGAGCACATAAGATAATCATAAACAGTACCTGTATGGGGATGCATAAATGAATGAATGATACTATTGTTGTTAGGGCAGGTGAAGCTTTCTGAAAACACATCTTTGAAAACCAGAATTCCATATTCACTGGTGAATTGTCCTAACTCCTCCTCCTTTGATTCTCACATGGCCTATCTGGGAGTACGATACTCCTTGATCTAATAGCTAACTTGATAAAGAGGAAAAGGACAGTCATTGATAGGTGGGTTAAAAAAAAACAACACGACAAAAACAACAACAAAATCTTCCTAGCAAGATTTTAAGGCCAAGGTGGCTGAGGCCCTGGAAAACAACATGGTTGTGCTCCAGGAAGGGTTTTTAACATTAATGGGGTAAGTGTGGGGGTGGCTGGGTGGTGCAGTGAATAGAGTACCAGAGTACCGGCCCTGGAGTCAGGAGGACCTGAGTTCAAATCCGACCTCAGGCACTTAACACAAAAACTAGCAATGTGACCTTAGTCAAGTCACTTAACCCCAATTCCTCCCCCCCAAAAAAAGAGGCAAAAAAAAGAAAATGGGGTAAGTGATAAAAAGAATATTTCAACTGAAAATTGTGAATTAGATTAGAATAAGAAGATATTCATTAAGGATTAATGACAAAGAACCTAATTGCAGTAGTTCTTTATTTCTTTAAGTTCTGCTCTATATCTGTAATCTATAAAGAAGATGATGATGATGATGGTGATGTTTAGACCTGCAATTACATTGATTATGTGTTTAGTATAGTGCCTGGTACATTAGTAGGCACTTAAACATATTTGTTAAATTCAATTGAATGAAGAAGTTCAGAGCAGGAAACTCCCTCCAGTGATTCAGAGTGATAAAAGAATCATACAGCAAAGATTTCAAGCTGTAAAGGTCTTGTAGATATCAATGATTCTGAGACCCTCATTTCATAGATTCCAAAGTTAATTTCAGAGAGTTAAGTAATCTGCCCAAAGACATAGTTTCTAAAAGAAGAGTCAAAGCCAGGTCTGTCTATTTCCACATCTAGCACTTTATCCACTACATGGTACTAGGTCTCTCTTTCTCCCCTCCCCAATTCCTTTGTAACTTACAGTTTTTAAAAGTGTATCTCAAAGTACCGTGTTTCCCCGATAATAAGACCTATCCCGAAAACAAGCCCTCCCCTTACTGTGTAAGATTCCTCTAAAATAAGCCCTCCCCCTAAAATAAGCCCTATTGAGATTACTACTGTAGTGAAGGTGATCCCCTGCGCTACA
>NW_027185601.1:1927827-1946324 GCF_028583685.1 Petaurus breviceps papuanus | reverse complement strand
CTGTATGCACCGTCCCCCCCCCCCCGAAATGCACGCCATGTTCGGAGCTGCATCCAATCAGAGCTGCAGCAGTGAGCGCGTCATCCTGTTCTTCCCCAGTGATTTGCTTGCTGGTACCATTGAGAGCAGTGCAGCGGAGGAGAGCTGAGGCAGGAAAACATAAGCCCTCCCCTGAAAATAAGCCCTCTGGTGTTTTTCTTTCAAAAAAAAAATAATAAGACAGTGTCTTATTATCAGGGAAACACGGTATGATTCAGGGTCCTTTGGAAGTCTCTGATAACTTTTCATGGGCTCTGCTAGGTCAAAAATATTTTCATAATAACAATAAGGCATTTTAATTTCTAAGAAGTAAATATCAATAGATATAAACCACATTTGGGATCTTCAATAATTTTTAAGAGTGCAAAGGATTCTGAGACCAGAAAGTTTGAGAACCACAGGCCTAGAGCATTTAGATATGAAGTAGTCTGCCCAGGGTCACCTACCTACTATGTATCAGCCAGTATATGAATCTAGATCATCCTTACTTCAAGGTCAGCACTCAATATTTTATATAATATTGACTCTTCACAGCTGAATTTTTAATACTATCACTCACCAATGTTCCAGATGTTATCTTTGCTCTTTTATCTTCCTCACCTCCTACTTCTACTCACCAAGTCCTTGTGTATAACAGGGATTGGGTGTAGAAATGCTGAGGCAATGAGTGAGGGGAGAGTGTAAAAATGAATACTAAAGTTTATGTTCTTTTATAAATAGAACCCTGGGACCCCATATAAAAATCTGTGACTTCTCTCAGAGATAAAAAAGATATTAAATATAATATATTAGAAATATGTACATGGATAGAAGATAGGAGGTCAAAGTTGGGAAAATCATAGGGAAATATTGTTCTTTCCTTTATGGGAGACAATGACATATTTCTGATGGTAAAAATACAAGAGACTCAAGTCTGAGACATACAAATCAGTAAAGAACAATCATCTTGCTTCTTTTCCCCTTTATTTCTTCTCTGCATCAAATTCATTTACATGTTAAGCCAGATACAATCTTGGGAATTCTATCCCTAAGTTCGTTATTTGTCTGAAATAGAAGAGGTTTGCTTGTTTGCTTTTCTCAGCCTTATATGTAGAGAGGGAACCTGAGGAACACTGTATTTTTTTTTCTTCTCTTACTAAGTAAATATAATCTGGCAATGACTTAAAGAGCTGTGAACCTACCTTAATTAAGCTAAGTTTACTGGAGTGATGCACCAAGCAGAGTGCAGAGAAACAAGTAAGAGAGTGAGAATGAGGGAGAAAATAAGACATGACACGATGCCCAAATACAGGAAAATTGATGTTTAGACCCTGAGATGATAAGACCTTGATGATTTCAACAGAAGCCATTGGCAGCCCTGAAGCTATATCTGAGCTGTGCAAATATATGTGCACCCTGGCAACATTTGTTCATTACATGTGTGCTCCTCATGCATGATCCCTATTCATGCCCACTCTTCCCTCCAGCAACCATTTGTAGGAGAAAGTATCTCAGATATAAGGGGAGAATTATTCCACTGCTACTTTTCTTATTTATTTTAATAAATGATTTTATTTGGATCAAATTGTGTCCTATAGTAACAATTAGAATATATACACCTCAATAAAATGTAATGAGTTATGGTACTGAAAGGATACAGATCTCTAGAGTTCTGCTATTCTAACTATCCCCCTTGTGAGAATGTAGTCCAGATGATATACTTTTTAGCAACACTGAAAAGGTGTTAAAGACCTGACTACCCCATGTTCTGAAAATTGTTTATGAGCATATGTCCTACACTTTGAAACTATCATGCAGTGGGGGCTCTGCATAATCCAAAACAGCTCTTTAAAAAATGCATATGACCTATTGATATTTGTCAGGCATGTGTACATTAAAGTCATTTTACCAAAATAATGCATGGGCATCAAGTAAAATCAGTGAATTGTGAACAATTCTATAATGATCAGTGACCACAATTGTTTTATTACTCCCTTAAAAAAAATCAATGACCAATATTCAAGAGAATATGCAGCTTTGAAATCATTAATTTGTGCCTACACAAATTTCTAAGGTTCAGTATAGCCTTTGTGCTAATTTCATGTATCAACATTGAAACCCCTAGAGGCAGGGCTATACCTAGGTAAAAATGAAAAATTAAGGAATTTTTTCTTTCCTATTCTTTTGATTGTTTTCCCCTAACCAGGTCCCTTTCTCTTCCTACTTCTTTACTACCACCTTTCTCAGGAGCCCAGTGCCTTCAAAAATAATAACTAATATTTTTATATGGCTCTCAAGTTTGCAAAGCATTTGATATCTATTTCAAATGAGCTTCACCATGTCTTGTGGTACAATAGAATTATATCCATTTTATAGGTGAGGAAAATGAGGATCAGAGAAGTCATGTGACTTGCCTATGGTCCCAAAGTCAGCATGTTTTAGAGAAGGGACTTGGACATGGGTCTTCCTGACTCCAAATCTAGTGATCAGTTTATATTCTGCTTCAAGCAATGTCAATAAGAGCCTGGACCCAACTATAAGTCAATAATCATGGCTTGCTTACCTAGCCTTATATAATGTCCTTTATATCATATAGAGACTGGAACTTTATTTTTGCTTGTGGTCTGGATGTATAATGTAGCAAAATCCTGGTGGGGAAGCTCCCTCCTCCAATTCAGATCAGCAACTGCAAATGCAACTTATTTTATAGAGGTGTCTGAAATACTGGGATGCAAAATGATGACTTATTCAGGGTCACACAGTCACCAAATCAGTAGCAGAGCAGGATATGAACCCAAATGTTCCTGACTCTAAAGCCAACTCTTAATCCACTATGCCGTACACTCTAGGGCTCTCTATATATTCCTTTTATTGTTGGTGATAATTTTGGAGTGATAATTTCTGCATATTAAGGTTAAAATCATAACTAGATTGACTTTAGAAGAATCATCAAAAGGTTAAAAACAACAACAAAAACAGAAACAAAAAAATACCTCATAACAAGAAATATTATGAGAGAAAAGAGACAAATGACAAAAAATGACAACCAGGGGGGAGAAACAGAAAGAAAATGACTTAATGCTAATTGACAGTATTTGGTAGGTACCTGGATCAGGACCTTAAAAAAAGAGGGAGCAAAATGATGGTTAACAGATTTTGTGCCTAAAAGATATGAAAAATGGTGCCTTAATATTTGTTACTTTTAAAAAAATTTATGCTATTTGCCAGCTTCCTCCTTAAAAACAAAGAAAACTTTACCTAATAGATGTTTATAGGTTCTTACAATTCTCATTCTTCTCCTTAATATATTGAAATGTGTACATTTGCTAATAATCCTTAGTCATAAGAAAAAAAGAAACTTTAGAAAGAAATAAAAAGTTCACTTCAATATAAAGATTTAAATCAGACAGAAAAGAGGTAGAATAAGATGCTTGACAAATATTATTTCATTGGTGAGTGTCTAGAAGGAAGTATAACAGAGAGCCAAGGATTAAGTAACCTTAGGAGAAAATAACATTGAAGTACATTTGTACAGACAGTCACAGTAGCTAAGCTTGACAAAAGGTTCAAGAAGGAGGAGTGGGTCAACAGAGTCAAAAAAAGGTCAAAGAAGGTGTGACACAAATACTGTGGAACTCATATTATTAGAGAAAGCAGGACATGGGAGTAAAAGATGGAGCAAAACAGCCTAGTGTCAATATATGACCACATCTAAACATCTACAGTTATTTAGGATGTAAGACTATAAAAACTAATTTGCATGATTTGAGATTGGAATTTCTCAATCCAAGGTGTTTGCAAGAAAGTAGAATATAAAAGGACACAGGAAAGAGTTTCACCTTTCAGCAATCTGCAGTGAGGAGGGCCAAAGAGCATAAGTTAAAAATTATTCATTTTGGAATATGATTGTGCCTGGGGCTCTCCCAAATTGGCCTGCTGATCTGGAAGGGAGCCTGGGGCACAGCTAAGGAGGGGAGCTAAGAAGCTGCTAGTAATTTCTTCCTGGAATAAAAAACATGACTCTAGCCAAGTCTGACATGTATAATCTATGCACACATCTATCCTCACTGCTAAGTACCTTTAACTCCAAGTAACCCCCTTACTGTTGTCATTTAGTGAATACTGGGGTGATGAATAACTCCAGACAGTGATGAAAGACAGAAGTATACTATTTCAAAAATAGTAGATTTAAAGATGGCATGGACCATAAAAACCTTCTAGTTCAACCCTTTCATTTTACAGATGAGAAAACTGAGGCAAAGAGAGGTTAATGGATGGCTTAAAGTCACAAACTCAGATCCAACTGTATCTTTTTGCCTTTTCTTTAGAAAAGCTTTAAAATGAGAACAAGCAATGTATAAGGGAAAAGATATTAACTGAAACAGATAAGGTTTTGAAACTACATTTTATTCATGATAAATGTTTTAATAAAATATGGGGAAAAACCCAGTGGTTGTAACTACTTCCTTCTCCCTACCTTTGCCATAAAATAATGCTTAAGTCCAACCATAGGTCAAAACCTCCATTTTATGAACTGCTATAATAGAAAAGGGTTTTACTCTTTTTCTTTTTATTAAAGAACAAATTTCTTAGTGAATGGAACACCAGAGAGGTAGGATATATAGTCCATTTATTACAAAAGGAACATTTCCAGCATGTTATAAAAATGTCTTAATCAGGTCTGTCTTCAAAGTAGCATTGTTCTTAAAGTACTTTACATGGAGAGAGGTGTTAAGCAAGATGTCTGAGGTGGCTCTTGGCCACATCAAAGCAGATAACACTCAGCTTTTTTAGTATCTCTTCTTCTAAGACCCTTTTGACTGACCTCAGTGTCTGATTTTGTCACTGAGGACAAGGTATCTCAGGCCAAGTTTCTTTAGAAAAGAACAAGATATTCCACTTCCCGTGTGGTATGATCCATTTGAGTCCTTGCCTTGTAAATAGTACATACTGATTAAATGAATGATAGTAATCCCCCAGAGTAACCCAAAGACTTTTGTCTACCACTGGACTAAGATACCAAGAACTTCAGGGTGAATGAGGAATAATATTAACAGAAATTTGTTTACAAAATGAAGTGTCACACACTGTACAAAGCATTTTCTTCACAATAGCCTAAGTGACACAGGAAATGCAAACATTAATTGCTATGCCTACATACCGAGACATTAAATTGGGGGTAATGGCAGAAGCCACTCACTTTGCCTTAGCTAACATGATGTTTCTAGTGTTTTCTGGAAGTTTCTCCAATCTCAGGGTAACTTGTACTTGGATCCATGTACCAGGAGGATTTAGACTCTTGGAAGCAATGACCCTAGGGGAAATTGGGAGTTCCACTGTCCACACCCTGAAGTGGAGATGACATGAATATAGTCTAGTCACTCTTTCTGGGGTAGTGAGGAAGTAAAAGATATGATAAACTCCTTCACACTATGTTGTGGGACAATCTTAAGTTATGGTGTAAAATTCCATCTTAACAGGGGACTTTGGGTCAATGGCAGATATGTGCAACAGGTAAACTAATAGTCTTTAATTGTCAGTTTATTTGTTGGGAAGTTTCTGTTTGCCCTTCCTTCAGCACGTCATATTATGCATTTCATCTATGCATAAGGTCTATCCTACCTTGTCTGGTCTCAGAGGTTTGTATTTGCTGTATTACCTGCAGTCTATTTAGAAGTAGGTCTAGTCAATTCAACAGTTATTTACCAAACTGTCTGTAACAATCATGGTCGATTTAAAGGAAACACTTTCAGGCAGCTAGGTGGTAAAATGGAGAGAATCTTGGACTTGGAATCAGGAAGACCCAAAGTCAAATCTAGCCTCAGACCCTTCTAGTTGTGTGACTCTGGACAAGCCCTTTAGCTTTTGTTTTTCTCAGTTTCCTCATCTGTAAAATGTGGATAATAATAGCACCTACCTGTAAGGGTTCTTGTGAGGATCACATGTGACAATATCTGTAAAGTGCTTTGCACAGTGCCAATCACGTAGTGGGCACAACTAAATGTTAGTTATTTTTATGAGTTTATCTTAGTTGTTGGAGTTGTACACACCAAGTGATACTCTGAATTTTGAAACTTAATGACTCCACTATGAGTTCTGGAAAGACATTTAAAAAGTCTTTAGCATGCTGGAGTCACTGAAGTTTGAGGTCATAGAATAAAGAGGCACAATCGCCCTGTGAAATGTCTAGGAAACCTGCTTATGAAAAAGCCTGCCTTGGAACCTCCCATCTGAAATGGAGCATGTGCAGATGTTACCCTCCAATAACCATATGGTGAAGAGGAGGCTTTTTCATTGAAGCCAGAACTGGGGTGCATTCAAACGGCACCAGCCAGTCAGGGTGACTCTCTTGACTTTGGCTTTTGCCAACCTGGCTGATATTGAGGTCCCTTGGATAGGTGAGAGCCTAGCAACCTTCTCTCTTCTAAGAGGTGTCATGAGAGCATAGCTTTGCTTTGTTCTTGGTTCTGTCTCTGTTATGTCTATTCCCTCCTGGTTTTAGGCAAGAGGCATTGGATGTGGTTACAGTTTTGTGAGTTTCTAAATGTGAGGAGAACCCCGAGAAGTCTGGGATCAGAAATTCAAGCAGTTTGGGATGAAGTTCCAATCAGCCTGCTTGTTTAATTTAACAGCAGGAGAGAGGGAATTATCCCACCACTGGCTAGGTCACATTTAGAAGCGAATTGTTAGAATAAATGTTATGTAGCAAATAACTAAGGTTCTGGACCATTCTCTCCAGAGACCAAAGTGTTAAAGGGGAAATTGTTCACCTTAGGTGTTGGGAAGGGAATGCTTGTATTTCTGTTCTTGATCTATACTTCCAGGAAATGACTCTTTGTAAAGATAATTTAAATTAATTAAATGAAACTGTATTGTTAATTACTTCAGTTAGCAGTGGGGAGAAACTACGGGAATGGGAGCATGTGGCACCAGAGAAGAATTACCAAACTCTTTCAGGGATACCCTACAAACCTGAGGGGGAGATTTATTGAGCCTGACTCTGTGAGTGACTAGTATTTCACTACACAGGGTGGAGATAAAACATACTAGACTATTTTTTTTTTTTTGCTTTTTGGAGGGCAATTGGGGTTAAGTGACTTGCCCAAGATCACATGGTTAGTTTTTGTGTTAACTGTCGCAGGCCAGATTTGAACTCAGGTCCTGCTGACTCCAGGGCCGGTGCTCTATTCACCATGCCACCTAGCTGCCCCCTAGCTGCCCCAATACTAGACTGTCTTTCAAAAAAGTTAGGTCTAGGGGTAGCTAGGTGGCACAGTGAATAAAAGCGCCAGCCCCTGAGTCAGGAGGACCCAAGTTTATTTCTGGCCTCAGACACTTAACACCCACCCACCCACTCACCCACACACACACACACACACACACACAAACTAGCCATATAAACTTGGGCAAGTTGCTTAACCCCAAATGCCCTCCAAAAGGCAAAAAAAAAGTTAGGTCCAAGTCTTTTCTGATAATTATTTGCTATGTGACCATATACATCACTTAATATCTCTGAACCTGTTAACTAATCTGTTAAGTCGGGATAATGCTACCTGCTCTGCTTAAGAAGGTTGTTGATATAGAATAGGTGAAAGTTGGTTTTATTTTCCCTTTGAGGGTTTGGTGATGTTATATGGTATATTTTAATGCACATTATGAGTAGTACCAGTAAAAATAATGAGAATGGTGCTGTAGGGTATTTATTACCTTACCCCCCCAAAAAAAATAGAAAAGAAAAAGAAAAACAAAACAAACTTCAATGAATAAAACTTATTGAGGTATTTTTTCCCCCTAAAAGTCAATTAACTTACCATAAGACAGATTTGACAGTCATCTACCAACACCTGTTTTTAGACTAAAACAAAAACAATAATAGAGCCCAGACAACAATGCTGGGGCAGCATGTGGGGGGCCCAGATGGGCACAGAGGCCTGGACAACACTGTGCATGGAGGCCAGGACTGAGTGGCGGCAAGTTGATCAATCAAAGCCAAGGGCCATTCCCAGGCCTATCACTGCAGGGCTAGGATCTGACAGAGCCCAGTAAGAGACAAATACAGGGCCTGTGGCAGTGGCAGCAGCTATTCCTGGGACTACCAACCCACAGCCTGAAAATGTAAAAAGCACTTATCAGAACTTCCAGAGACCAGGATGGCAGAGTGTTCCCCACCTGCTCCAATCCTCTGCTCTGAACTTGAAAACACAGCAATTATTGCCCCAGAGCAAAATTTTATACAGTAAAGGCTTGGGAACCCTGGAGGAAGAGCATGGCTAAGGCCCTGTCTTAAAATGGGTAAAAAAACAGACTGCAAAGACAAATAATCTAGAATCCTATTATTGTGAGAGGGAGGAACCAAATTCAGGAGACATTGACTCCACACCCACAGCTGAAGCCTCAACAGGGAATATGAACTGGTCTCAAGCACAGAAAGTGTTCTTAGATGAGCTCACAAAGAACTTTGAAAACCAAATTAGAGAGGTAGAAGATAAAATGAATAATTCTTTTAAAATCAAAGTTGTGAAATTAGAAAAAACATTACAATGAAGAAAACAGCCCCTTAAAAAGAAAAATGTGTGAATTAAAAATGAAACTGAACATATGGAAAAGGAACTTCAAAAACTAACTGAGGAACATAAGTCACTAAAAATTAGAATCAATCAAATTGAACCTAATGACTCTACGAGGCACCAAGAATCAGTCAAACAAAACATCAAGAAAGAAAAATTAGAAAAAGAGAATGGAAAAATAACTGACCTGGAAAATATATCCATAAGAGATAATCTGAGAATTATTGGTCTACCAGAAAATCATGATGAAAAAATAAGCGTGGACAACATCTTCCAAGAGCTCATCAAGAAAAACTGACCTGAGGTTCTAGAACCAGAGGGTAAGATAGTAATCAAGAGGATCCACCCAATACCTCCTGAAAGAGATCCCAAATTGAATACTCTGTGAAATGTTGTAGCCAAATTCCAGAACTATCAGGTAAAGGAGAAAATATTGCAAGCAGATAGAAAGAAACAATACAAATATCATGCAATTACATTGAGGATCAGACAGGATCTGGTAGCTTCCATATTGAAAGAATGGAGGGACTGTAATATGATATTTTGCAAGGCAAAAGAGCTCAGATTACAACCAAGGATCAGCTATCCAGTGAAAATGAGCATATTATTCCAGGCAAGGAGATGGTCATTCAATGATAAAACAGACTTCCAGACTTTGCTGATGAAAAAGCCAGAGCTCAATGGAAAATTCAACCTCCAATTATGACTCAAGAGACATAGAAAGGTAAATAGGGAAAAATCACATGCACAAACACAAACACACACACACATACATCTTTTTATTTAATAAGAATCAACTATTTACATCCCTATATGGGAAGCAGATATCTATTAACATTGAGAATTCTATATTTATGGTGACATCTAAAAGGGATATAGTTAAACAGAGGGTGTGGATATAACACACAAAGTGATGATAAAAATCTTTATTAAGGGCTTCAAAGGGACTGCAATGGAAGAAGAGGAAAGAATGAACCAGAAAAGGGTAAATTATGCCACACAAAGTGGCAACAAACATCATAGTAGAGGGAAAGAAGGGAGGGAGATGATCATTATATGAACTGAACCCTCATTGGTTCTGGTGTAAGGAGGAAATAATATAATCAGTTAAGTATAGGACTCTATCAAGAAGAGACATAAAACCTATCATAATAGAGAGAAAGAGGGGAGGGAGAGGAGCATTGCATGAGATCTATTCTTGTCAATCTTGGTTCGAGGAGGAAATAACATATTACATTAAGCATAAAAATCTATCCTACCCTAGATGAAGGTCAATAAATTGGGCATGCAACTGAAAAATCTAGAAAAAGAACAAATATAAAACCCCCAATTAAATACTAAATTAGAAATAATGAAAACCACAGGAGAGATTAATAAAATTGAATTTAAGAAAACTATTTTATTAATAAATAAAACTAAGAGATGTTTTTATGAAAAAAAAACAATAAAATTGATCAACTTTAAGTCAATATGATAAAAAAAGAAAGAAAAAAACAAATTATGTGTATCAACAATGAAAAGGGTGAATCTACCTCCATTGAAGAGGAAATTAAAACAATAATTAGGAATTATTTTGCCCAATTATATATACATAAATTATATACACAGTAGGAGGGGAGAAGGAATAAGAAAACCAGGGCTGGTTAGAAGGGAGGGAAGAAGTAGTAAGGGAGAAGGGTAGGAAAAGGGAGGGGGCTGATAAGGAGGGAATACTGAGAGAGGCAGTGGTCAAAAGGAAAACTCTTAAGAAGTGAAAGGGGAAAAATAAAAGCATAAACAGAAGAGGGAATAGGATGGAGAGAAGGACACAGATAGTAATCATTAACTGTGAATGTGAATGGAATGAACTCTCCCATAAAAGGGAGGCAGATAGCAGAATGGATTAAAAACCATAATCCTACAATATGCATTTTACAAGAAACACATTTGAAACAGAGGGATACACACAGGGTAAAGGTAAAAGGCTGGAGTAAAATATATCATGCTTCAGCTAAAGTAAAAAAAAACAACAACAGGGGTAGCAAATCCTTATCTCAGACAAAGTAAAAGCATAAATATAGCTAATTAAAAGAGGTAAGGAAGGAAACTATATGCTGCTAAAAGGTACCATCAGAAATGCAACAATATCATTACTAAACATTTATGCATCAAGCAGTAAAGCATACAGATTACTAAAGGAGAAGTTAAGGGAGTTAGAGGAAGAAATAGATAGCAAAACTATATTAGTGGGGGACTTCAATCTGTCCCGCTCTGAAATTCATAAATTTAACCTCAAAATAAACAAGAAAAAAGTCAAGGAGGCAAATAGAATCTTAGAGAAGATAGGTATGGCAGACCTCTGTAGAAAACTGAATGGGGATAAAAAAGGAATATACCTTCTACTCAGCAGTACATGGCACATACACAAAAACTGACCATGTACTAGGGCATAAAAACCTCAAAATTCAGTGCAGAAAGGCAGAAATATTAAATGCATCTTTCTCAGATCATGATGCAATAAAAATTATATGTAATAAAGGGCCATGGAAGGATATACAAAAAACTAAATGGAAACTAAATAACTTAATCCTAAAGAATAAGTGGGTCAAACAGGAAATTATAGAAACAATAATTAACTTCTTTCAAGAGAAGGACAATAATGAGACAAGATGACAAAACTTGTGGGATACAGCAAAAGCTGTTCTTAGGGGAAGTTTTATAACCCTGAATGCATACATAAATAAAATAGAGAAAAATGGAAAAAAAAACAATTATGAGTATCAAAAATGAAAAGGGTGAATCTACCTACAATGAAGAGGAAATTAAAACAATAATTAGGAATTATTTTGCCCAATTATATACACATAAATTTGATAATTTTTTTTAAGCAATCGGGGTTAAGTAACTTGCTCAAGGTTACACGGCCAGTTATTATTTCTGGGTGTGGTGCTGAGTGTCTGAGCCCGGGATTCGATTTCCAGGTCGTCCCAACACTGGAGCTGGTGCTCTTACTCGCTGAGCCACCTGGCCACCCCAAATTTGATAATCTTAGTGAAATGGATGAATATGTACAAAAATATAAATTGCCCAGATTAAGAGAAGAGGAAGTAAACTACTTAAATTATCCCATCTCAGAAAAAGAAATTGAACAAGTCATCAAGGAATTCCCTAGAAAAAAATCTCCAGGGTCAGATGGATTTACCAGTGAATTATCCTAAACATTCAAAGAACAACTGACTCCAAGACTTTACAAACTATTCGTGAAAATTGGAGGAGTCCTACCAAATTCTTTTTATGACAAAAATATGGTAGTGATACCTAAATGGGGAAGAGACAAAACAGAGAAAGAAAATGACAGACCAATTTCCCTTATGAATATAGATGCAAAAATTCTAAATAAAATATTAGCAAAAAGACTACAGCAACTTATCATGAGAATAATACCCTTTGATCAGGTGGGATTTATTCCAGGAATGCAAGGGTGGTTCAATGTCAGGAAAACTATCAGTATAATTGATCACATCAACAACAAAACTAGCAGAAACCATATGATTTTCTCAATAGATGTAGAAAAGGCTTTTGGCAATATACAACACCAATTCCTATGAAAAAATACTAGAATGTATAGGAACAAACATAGTCTTCCTTAAAATAATAAGTGGCATCTATCTAAAAGCATCAGCAAGATTATATGTAATGAGGATAAATGAGAAGCATTTCCAATAAGATCATGGGTGAAACACGGATAGGCACTATCACCCCTTTTACTCAATCTGGTACTAGAAATGTTAGCAGTAGAAATAAGAGAAGAAAAAAGAATTTGAAGGAATCAAATTAGGCAAAGAAGAGACTAAGCTATCACTCTTTGCAGATGATATGATTTTTTTTTTTTTTAAGCAATCAGGGTTAAGTAACTTGCTCAAGATTATTTGATTGGCAGCCAGTCATTTCTGGGTGTGGTGCCGAGTATCTGAACCCAGATTTGATCTAGGTCATCCTGACACTGGAGCGGGTGCTCCTACTTGCTGAGCCACCTGGCCGCCCCTAAGCAATTGGGGTTAAGTAACTTGCTCAAGGTTACACGGCCAGGTGTTTCTGGGTGGGTGCTAAGTGTCTGAGCCCGGGATTCGATCTCCAGGTCATCCCAACACTGGAACCGGTGCTCTTACTCACTGTGCTACCTGGCCACCCCTTGCAGATGATATGATGATATACTTAGACAATCCTAGAGAACTGAGTAAAAAACTAATCGAGACAATAAATTAATTTGAAGAAGTTGCAGGATATAAAATAAACCCACATACATCCTCAGCATTTCTATATATCTCTAACGAAATCCAACAGCAAGAAATAGAAAGAGAAAACCCTTTTAAAGTTACTGTAGACATTATAAAAAATTTTGGAATCTACCTGCCAAAACGAATCCAGGACTTATACAAATACAATTACAAAACACTTTTCACACAGATAAAGTCAGATCTAACAAATTGGAAAAAAAACATCAATTGCTCATGTGTGGGTTGAGCTAATATAAGAAAATGACAGTTTTATCTAAATGAGGTTTAATATTTAGTGCCATACAATCAATCTACCAAAAAAAATTTACTTTCTAGGGCTAGAAAAAAATAGTAGTAGAATTCATTTGGAAGAACAAAAGGTCCAGAATATCAAGGCAATTAATGAAAAGAAATGCTAAGAAGGTGGCCTAGCCATACCAGATTTTAATCTGTATTAAAAACAGCAGTCATCAAAACTACTTGCTACTGGCTAAGGAATAGAGTAGTGGATCAATGGAATATATTGGGTACATGAGACTCAGCAGCCAATGACTATAGTAATCTACTGTTTGATAAACCCTAAGACCCCAGAGTTTTTGGGATAAGAATTAATTATTTGACAAAAACTGCTGGGAAAAGTGAAACATGGTATGGCAGAAAATCAAGTGTAAATGGGTGCGTGATCTAGGTATAAAGGCTGATACTATAAGCAATCTGGGAGAGCAAGGGATAGTTTACCTGTCAGATCTATGGGGAGGGGAAGACTTCATGATGAAACAATAGTTAGAGAGAAGTATAAGATGCAAAATGGATAATTTTGATTACATTAAATTGAAAAGCTTCTGTACAAATAAAGCCAATGATACCAAGGTTAAGGGGGAAGTAGAAAATTGGGAAAGAATTTTTACAACCAGTGTCTCTGATAAAGGCTTCATTTCTAAAATACACAAAGAAATGAGTCAAATCTAGAGAAATACAAGCCACTCCCCAATTGATAAGTGGTCAAAGGATATGAACAGGCAGTTCTAAGAAGATGAAATTAAAGATATCAGCATTTGAAAAGTGTTCTAAATCACTATTGATTACGGAAATGCAAATCAAAACAAATCTGAGGTACCTCATCTCACTGGCCAGATTGGCTAAGATGACAAAACAGGAAAATGATAGATGTTGGAGTAGATGTGGAAAAATTGGAACACTAATGCATTGTTGGTAGAGTTGTGAATTGATCCAGCCATTGTGGAGAGCAACCTGAAACTATGCCCAAAGGGCTATAAATAAGTGCATACCCTTTGACCCTGCCATACTACTTCTATGGTTATATCCCAAAGAGATCAGAGAAGTGGGAGAAGGACCCAAATGTACAAAAATATTTATAGAATCTGAATGCAGATTGAAATAAACTACTTGCTCTCTTTCTTTTTCTGGTTTTGTTTTGTTTCTTCTTTCCCATGATCATTCTGGCAGTTATAATCCTTCTTTACAACCTGACTAATGATTAATGTGAAGATATTTGTGGATCCTATATTAGAGTGCATGGAGCCATGATTTGGGAGGGGGGAGAAAGAAGGGGAGAAAATTGAAACTCAAGTGACTGTGGAACTGAATGTTGTAAACTAAAAGTAAATAAACAAATCCATTTAAAAATGATTAAAAATAATAATAGAATAGAATTTATATAATGTTTTAAGGTTTGCAAAGCATTTGCATATATTTTCTCATTTGATATAATAACCCTATAAAGTAGTCGCTATTATTACTATGCTCATTTTCCCAATAAGAAACTGAAGGTGAGTTGGTTAAGTGATTTGCCCAAGGTCACAAGGCTAAGGAAGCATCTGAGGTGGGATTAAAACTCAGGTCTTCCTACTTCCAGGTACAGCTCTACATCTAATGCACCACTTAGCTGCTTAAGCAACTTTATTTTTTACAAAAAATTTGGGGTGCCAAAGGACTTCTATATGCCCTCCTTTCCAACTTGTTTTTCATTATTTAATATGTTCCTTGGAAGAGTGAAAACTATTTTTAATTGGGGGGCAACAAAAGGTAATGATAGTCATTTGTAAGGATCAAAAGAATTCATCTTTGAGAGTCATAAATGGGACAAATGAATCTCAGCATGTGGTTTCTACAATTCATCTACAGATGATCCCTTTGCCTAATTCACATTTCTTCAGAGTCCTATGAGTAGAGCAACAAAGACTATACTTTGAAAAGAAATTCATGATCTACATTGATAAAGGGAATTTCCTCATCTACAATAACCCATATTAATATAATGAAATCAGAATTCAGGGTAAAAAGTTTACTTATCTCATTTGAGACTCTAGACAACTGTGAGGTAGGCATGGAATGTATTATGATCTGCATTTCTACAGATGAGACACTAGAAACTTAGAGTTTAAATGATTTGTCCATAGCCACACAGTTAGCAAGTGTCAGAGGTAGGATGTAAATATAAAGTCTTCCTTCCTCCAAATCTAGAAACTCCATTCAGTCGGAATCCCATCAGAAAGGCATTTAATTATCTAAGTACAATGAATTCAAAGTGGTCTCATTTAAAAGTGAGTTAGGGCCTCAAGACATTTATTCCTTTTCCTCTTACTATCCTGTATGAATGAACACATTGAATTCTTTGAAAGCAGAGGGAAAGAGAGGAGGGGGAAGTAAGGGGAAGGAGAGAGAGAAAGAGAGAGAGAGAGAGAGAGAGAGAGAGAGAGAGAGAGAGAGAGAGACACACGGAAGGAGGGAGGGAGTAGGGAGGGACAGGGACAGGGACAGGGACAGGGAGGTCTTCAGAATCATGGGATGAGTAAGATGATACACTAAACACTGTCACCAGAATGTGCATCAGCTATAGTGCAATTATATCTGAATTCACAAACAAAAAAGGGAATCTAGATAAGTTATAATTCTTACAAATTAGTAATGGAGAACACTCATCCTTAGAGTGTTTATTCAGCACCCTTCCTTCTCAGCAACAGACAAGACTCTCACCAGGAATATAAATACCTAATTGTGGTAAATGTGATTGAGGACCATACTAGCACCCCCTCCTACTGCAAAATCTTTGCCAGTATACTTTTAACACTTGTCTGCCCATCCACTGACACCAAGGAGGTAGACTTTAATTCTTTTTGTGGGTTGGGGGAAGAGGAAGCTTGCTGCCTTTTTTCTTTGGTGGCTTCCATGTTAGAGAATCCCAAGGCTGCAGAGACTACCTGGTAAAATCTCCCTGCACAATGGGAAAAACAACAACAAAAAAGCAGATGCTGATTCATCACAGACCTAAAAGGAAAATAGAGGATCCAAGAAAGCAATTCTTGAAGGGGGAGAGTATATATTCTTGAAAGAATGGGAAGTGAGAAAAGGATGAGCCAGATGATCCAACCCTGCCTCAAACCCCCTCCCTCCACATGAAACTCAGGATAAGGAGCTTGGCAGAGCTTATCCAACATGGGAGTAGGCTGAGGCAGCTTTGTAGTCCAACCTAGAGTATATTCATAAGAAAATGGGGAGGAATCAGAAAGCAAATGATGAGGGAATGCAAAGGGAAAAAAAGGTTGAAACACTGACAATTTAAAGAACACTCATCAAAGTACAAGCAAAATATAATCAAAGAAATCAATAGAGAGTATACAAAAAGTGGAGAGGACTCAACAGGAACATGATATATCCGTCTTCAAGTTTTTGCAGGGCTATCTTTTGCAGCAGTGATTAAATTTGGTCCATTTGGCCCCTAGAGGGTAGAATCAGCAGTAATGGGTAGAAGTTCTAAAGAAGCTAATTTAACTTTCATTTTAGGAAAATTCTCTTCATTATTCAAGATGTACAAAAGTGGAGTGGGATGCACTGAGAGATGATGGGTTTATCTCCCTTGGAACACTTCAAGCAGAGGTTGGTTTGTATATGAGTTGGACTGAATAACCTCTGAGGTGTCTTTTAATTTTCAGATTCTATGGTTCTGTGAAACTGGGGGAAAATGTCACTCATCCATTTCTGAAGGACCTTTACCATTCTTTTTGATTTTAAACATCAGTGATAACTGTTCAGCCTTCATATTAGCCAGTTCTGACCCTTTCTATCAGTGGTTCTTGCTTGGTTTCAACCCCCAAAATATTGCACCTTCTCCAGGATAAATTCATCATATGAAATCTCATCAACATGCAGACTAACTTAGTTTTGATACTCACCTGGTCAACATGCCTAATGGTCTCTCCCTTCTGATTGTGGAGATGGAGGGAGGAGTAACAAACTCCCAAAGCCTTTCTTTATAGATATCACTGAACTTGACATGTAACTCTCCAAATTCTATCAGTGGTTTTGCTTGCTTTCAACTCCACAACCATCAGGACCCCACACCTGGGTACACAAAGCCCTTCTTGAACCACCATCTTACTGCTTTTTCAACTTCTTTTTCTTGAATCTCGCCTGAAAGGTGATTAATAACCTAAGTACAATAAATTCAAAGTGGTCTTATCTAAAAGTGAGTGAGGGCCTCAAGACATTTTTATATGGAGGCACTATTGTAATTAAATTTATTCCTTTTCCTCTTATTATCCTGTATGAATGGACACAATGAATCCCCCCACAAAGCATTGTCTTCCCCAAGAATGCTACTTGGCACAGAGGATAGAGTGCCAGGCCTGAAGTCAAGAAGACTCATATTCCTGAGCTCAAATTTGGCCTCAGACACTTACTAGCTGTGCAACCCTGGGCAAGTTACTTAGCCCAGTTTACCTCAGTTTCCTCATCATCAAATAATCTGGAGAAGGAAACGTCAAACTACTCTAGTATCTCTATCAAGAAAACTCCAGGGGGCAGCTAGGTGGTACAATGAATAGAGCACGGACCCTGGAGTCAGGAGGACTTGAGTGCAAATCCGGCCTCGGACACTTGACACACTTACTAGCCATGTGACCTTGGGCAAGTTACTTAACCCCAATTGTCCTACAAAATAAAGCAAAAAAAAAAAAAAAAAAAAAAAAAAAACCAAAAGGGGTCCATAAAGTTTTGGAAATGACTGAAAACTTCCCACATTACATTGTAAAATTCTTAAGAGTAGGAGGTATCTTTCTTTTTGTTCTTTGTGAGCACAGACTTTTGCAAAGTATTTAACCATAGAAAGCAATTAAATAAATAATTATTGACTATAGCTTTTCTAAACATTAATGCAAATCTCAGATGAACTAAGTGACAACTCATGAAGGGCAGATGGATATACTTTTATTCTCTCTGCATTTATCTTGTGTATCATCTCTCTAATTAGATACTATTCTACTATTCAGTCCAAAATCACTCTCCTTGGTTGTAATGGTAATGGGATTTGAAGATCTTCCCTGCCCGTAAATGGGGTTCACTTGGAGTTCAATAAGAGAAGCTTGCTTAGGGGAGGCTTGTTTTTCAGGAAGCCCCACACCTTTTCTTACTTTGTAATTAGATAGTTGGTCATGAAGATTGTTATGTCCTCTGACCCTGAAGAAGGTTATATAGATAAAGATATAGATAGATAAAAAGATATATCTATATCTGTATCTATCTATCTATCTATCTATCTATCTGTCTGTCTGCCTGTCTGTCTGTCTGTCTGTCTGTCTGTCTGTCTGTCTATCCATCCATCCATCCATCCATCCATCCATCCATCCATCCATCCATC
>NW_027185601.1:1888036-1927817 GCF_028583685.1 Petaurus breviceps papuanus | reverse complement strand
ATCTATCTATCTATCTATCTATCTATCTATCTATCTATCTATCTATCTATCTATCTATGTACTTTAGGTGAGATTTTACTTTGGGGCTTACTTATGGGAAGAGTTGTGTGATTTGACCAGATGAAACTCTGGGGAGATGTTGAGCCCCCTGGCTTTGAAAACCCAGATGTTGGTGTTTTTCCTCTGATAACTATATATGTATGCATGCATGCATGCGTGTATGTAGGTATGTGTGTATGTATGTATGCAATGGTAAGACAGCTAGAAGCCATATCTGTTGGTCTACTGAATTGTGTTATTGTCTCTGTCTGTATTTTTTGTCTGCTTGTAATTTCTGTTTGTGTTTTCTGAAGTTTAGGGTGCAGACTTTTTCCTCTGAACTAAGTGAATGTTATATATATATGTTTGATTAAAGTAAGATTGTTAACCTTTTTTGAGTTGCTTTCCTTTAGAAAAGCAGATCAAAGAACCAGTGCTAGAAACAATCCCGGGTATGCTAGCATGCTTGCTGTTACTTTGGTAAAGTAAGCAGAGGAACAGTAAAAGTCAAAGTGTTTTAAGATTATCATAGCCCACTCACATCTATCAAAAGCAACAGTCCTATTTCTTCTTTGATCTCCTTTTTTTTTTAAAATAAAAAATACTCTTTAATTCTTTTATTTTGCCAATTTCAGGTCATTCTTAACTATAAACGAACTCTTGATTCTATTCTTAAAGAACAAAGCCAGACTTTTGTATTCACTTTTAAATGTGTCCCCCTATCTCAATACCATTGCCATCATGGCAGTCCCATCTCTATATTTCACTTAGACTATCTCATTGACTTTTCAATAAAGTTCTCTATTCTTATTCTTTCTTGACTAATATAACCTATACAGTCAAATTAGTTTTCCCAATGCACAGGTTTGATCAGAATTCTCTCTGAACATCTAACATACAAATTATAGCCTATTGGCTACACCTTAAAATCCAAAACACTTAGCTTTGACTTCTTAGACTTTCACAACATAAGTTCAAGTTATTTTTTATAGTTTATTTCATATATCCCCCAGAGTTCAAATGAACAATTTTCTAACTATGTCAGAGTATTTGAGGTCACTTGAACACTGTCCCATGTTTTATAATGGTTACATATATCATTCATTACACGTAATAACCTTCTTACATATTTATACAGTTGAAATTCTCCCTAATCTTCAAAGACTCCTTCCTGTTTGCCTTGAAAATTTACTAATTTTGTGTAAATGAGATTGAATTTTAAATTTTCTTACATTATTATTTGTGTATATATCTCATTGCTATGTTCATCTTTTTGTTGTACTAAACATCCTTGATACCGTTGCTGCTCAAAGAATGTTCTTTTAACTAAATTGATTTAAGATGCTAGAGTTTAGGGTCTGACTAGAAAGATATTTGGTGTATAAACCATATGAATCTAAAATTTTGAATAAAATAAAACTAAGCAGGGCCCAAGTTTCAAACCTGATACTGAACTTCTCTTCAAAGATTCACTGGAATCATTGGATCATAAGTTTAATGCTGGAATGACCGTGTAGGATTACAGAAATTAATTAATTAATTAATTAAATTAAAGAAATTAAGGTTAAGAGAGAGATAAGGTGACTTATTCAACATCATAATATGATAAGAGTCCATACAAGGATATGAATTCATGTTATCTGGATCTAAATCCACATCTGTTTTTACTGTATTAGCTTCCATGTCCTAAATATAAAATAATCCAGAAGTGAAGCTGCTTCTATTAAAATCATCTAGATTAATTAAACCTGTTAAACCCTAAACTTGCCTTCTCTTCTCAAGTCATTGCCTAAAATGAAGCAAATTATTTTCTGAGAGTGACAAAACTTGGGATTGTTTGTCCCAGTTAAAATGATTCTGACAGATGGCATGCTGTTTCTGTGTTTTATACAATGTTTAGCATATACAGAAGGCATTCTAGCACCCAGATTCACAGTTTGAATGTTCTCAATTTTAGATGCCAATCTCTCTATCTCTTTCTCTCTCTCCCTCCCTACCTCCTCCTATCCTCCCCTCCTCCTCCTCCTCTTCCCTGATTTGGTTGGAAATTCTCAGGATAGGGAAACAGTCATTTACAAAGCTGGTAGCTGATGCTTAGCTCTAATTAAGTAAAACAGCGGATGAAGTTTGGTGATAGGAAACCTGAATACCCCCCTAAAATCCTCCCATAATCTATTAATTTGGATTAGTGAGCCCTTCTTTTAAAATAAAAATTCACATGGCAGGGAGACAGTATTAACTGTCCTTCATATATTACTGTCAATTATTTTGTTTACATAATATTATACATTTAGCTATCATTAATTAGGTTCCTACTTCTTCGCTGAGTCCAGGACTATTTACTGGTGGAAGAGATACACTCTTAACCATTTTGTATACTATAAATACTAAGAGTTGTAGCAAACTGTTAATCATTTACAAAGCATTTTTCTCACAGTATACCTATGAAGTAGACAGTGCAGGAATTTTTCAAATGAAGAAACCGAGACTGAGAGAAGTGGAGGATTTGCTCATTGTTCCAAAGCTAACAGACAGCTGTTAAGGATTTAGATATTGAGAAGTGTTTTCTCAGTGAGGAGGAAGGGAATAACACTATTTGGAACTAGAGGGCAGACTTCTCTTGAATAGAGGAGCTTTGGATAACTGGAGGACAACATGAAGAAGATAGTATATGGGGAATGGGGAGATGAAGAGACATCAAGACAGAGAGAAGTCCACGAAGGGTAGTGATTGGTACAAAACCAAATTTGTTTATTTTGCAGTTTTGCCTATTCACATCAAATAGTAAAATGCTAAGATTTACTGCCATAGGTTTCTGATAACTGAATTAATATTAAAACAATAGTTTAGAAAATAATAATAACAGGGGCAGCTAGGTGGCACAGTGAGTAAAGCGCTGGCCCTGGAGTAAGGAGGACCTGATTTTGGATCTGGCCTCAGACACAACACAAAAAAAACTAGCCGTGTAACCTTGGACAAGTTACTTAACCCCAATTGCCCTCCAAAAGTTAAAAAAAGAAAATAAAGAAAAAATAACAATAAAGATAATGATAATAAACTCATTTATAGCTCCTACTATGCGCTAAGCACTTTGCAAATATTCTTCTTTGATTCTGACAGAAATCCTGGAAGATAGGTGCTATTAGTTCAAGTCAGACCTCAGACACTTACTAGCTCTGTGACCCTGGGTAAATCATTTAGCCATGTTTATCTCAACTTTCTCATCTTGTAAAATGAGCTGAAGAAGGAAATGGCAAACTACCCTAGTATCTGCCAAGAAAAACCCAAATGGTGTCAGGAAGAGATAGATATGATTAAATGACTGAACAACAATAAGAACAAACATAATTCCACTGCTTTCCTCCTTCAACCTTTTTTCTTTGTTCCTAACACTCAAGAGTCTAGTGTCTATGGATTAGTTACTGATGGGTCTTATGTCTGCCAGGGGAAAGTACTCATTGTTAAGAAGAAAATCCAATACCTTCATCTTTGGACACCAGTTGCACCCAATATTTCTTTAAAAGAGAATATTATTTATGATCTAAGGATTTTTTCAACCCAAATAATTTACTTAAGGGAGTCTGTCTTTATAATGTGTCTTCATATTTTTTCAGTTGCCTATAGGACTCAGTATCACACTAAGGAATAACATTTCATAAATCAAAAAAAGACAGAACAACTTTTTCAAAGTCTAATACATAAATTCTCTAAGGATATCTACAACATGAACCTCAATTCAAGGGCATTTTCTCCTCACTTAGTGGCAGCAATACCATCACTTATTTCCAGTTCGCGGGGAACAGCAGTTCAAGTCCCTTGAGGAGAACAGACAGTGGACCTTATAAATTTCTCAAACTAAAAACACATTTTGTTCACTTTAACTGAGGTAGAGTTCACAGCTAATTATGCCAAATTTTAACAACATTACTATCACTTCTCATCTTCACAAGCTTCTGCTTAAGGAACTCATTTTTTTTTTTTTTTTGCCTTTTGGAGGGCAATTGGGGTTAAGTAACTTGCCCAAGGTTACACAGCTAGTATTTTTCTGTGGGTAAGTGTCTCAGGCCGTAATCGAACTCTGGTCCTCCCGACTCCTTTGCTGGCGCTGTACTCACTGCGCCACCTAGCCGCCCCTGCTTAAGTAACTCTTCATCAGCATGGTTAACTGCTATGGTTTGGTAAGATACGATATTACAAATTTTGCTAACTCAAGTCAAACAATGAGTTTTGTGTTATTTTTGCTTCCTTGATCAGGTGACCTTGTAAACATCACTGATATCAATGGTTCTGGAAGAATTCACTGTCAACAAAGCATTATTTGGAAGAAGGATATCATTTTTTAAAAGGCTATAAGTAGAGTATATTGGCAAATGATAATATACTAGGAAAAAGATACTGTACATTGCATTGGTGTTCATATAATGTCAAGCCATCAATAAGAAAGCTCTCCCAAACAATGAGTAGAGCCCTTTTAAAGAATTTTTGAGAAGAAAAAAATGGATGGTTGGGTAAAGGCGGGTTGGGTCTGCAACACTGACATAGGTATCTGTATTGATCTTATCACATATCTGTCAAAATACCTAATTGATGATGCTATTAAAAGGGATAGAATTACAATCCAAGAAAAAAAATGAAGATTCTTCCTAGAGATATTTTTAAAATCAATGGATTTTTAAAATCCTAACAAATGCTTCTTATGGAATACAGAAAGTGTTTTCCCTTTATTAAGTAAATAAATATTGATGTAAGACCTAAAACTCCACAAAATTGTGAGTGTAAAATAGTATCAGTCATCTTTTATAGAGTTACCTATCTTTTAATTCATCCTTTCTAGAATTAGCTACCTATGAACTAGAAGAAAACTGTTAGCACACTTGTGACTGATGACATTATTTAAGGCATAATAGTAACCCTTAATAAATTGTCTTTTGTATTAAATGAAGTCCATCTGATGTCCTTTTTTATTTTCTAAAAGATTAGATCAGAGATTAGCAAACTATGGCCTTTGGGAACATACAGGGAGGGAGTTAAGAATTTTTTTTACTTTTAAATAAAATAACATGTTATTCAAAAATGTGAAGAAAAAAAAACATGCTTAACTTGAAAGATCATAAAAAATAGGCTGTGGGTCATATTTAGGTTATAGTTTTGTGACCTGAGACTTGGTAATACCTCCAGTGAACTGGGTTCAAGATAGAAACTAAGCTCTGTTCTCCCACTCTTGAGGCAAGAAAATCAGCTGGGCTATGTTCATTTCCCTTCACTTATCTTATTAAACATGATTATAGGGCTTTTTTGCTATATGGTAAAAAATAGGCATTGGGCCTCAGGGTGTTTTGGGATATGAGTATTCTAAAAGTAGCATAAAACAATTGTTACCATTATCTTTTTCTTTTCCCAGAGTACGAGTCATTTAATTATACTGGGATAAGGTAGGGACTGGGTCCATGATTTCATTGGTATTAAGAACTTAGAAGTGAGGAAAACCTGTCTATCAATGAAGGTCATCATTTTTTTATGAAACTTATGGTGCTAGAGAACCGCCTAGAAAACTGATGATTTAAGTGACTATCCTGTAACCCCTGTGTCATAGGTATATTTTGAATCCAGTTCTTTCTGACTTGGAGACTGAGTGTCTCTCAACTACACCATGCTACCTCTTAATTATATAACAGAAAAATAAAGGCCAAGAAAAAATATCCTTCCATGAACAGATGTTTACTGTTTTCTATGTGACTACTTAGAGTGACAGAGGGAATATATGGAGGAAACACATGGAAAGGACCTAAGATAAGAATGAAAATTGTGTAGGGAATACAAAGGAACGAGGCAACTATGTGGAATAGGCATGTACATGGAAGAAGACATGTGTATATATACATGTATATGCCTGTATATTAATATATTCATCTCTTTCTCTATCTCCATATCTACCTGTTAGGAATATACACAAATAGGGCATTTGATGTCCCCCGGGTAACATACTCCTTAGAGCCCTTCTTATCTAGCACCACACCCCTGCAACTATTTGTGACAAAATGTGACAACTGACCACTTTAATACCCAACATTAGTTCTGTTAGGGGCAGCTAGGTGGTGCAGAGGATAGAGTGCCAGATCACCAGTCAGGGAGACTCATCTCTCTTAGTCAAATCTGGCCTCAGATACTTACTTGTTATGTGATCCTGGGCAACTAACTTAACACTGTTTTCCTCAGTATCCTCATCTGTAAAATGAGCTGGAGAAGGAAATGGCAAGCCACTCCAGTATCTTTGCCAAGAAAATACCAGAAAAGGTCACAAAGACATGTACATAACTGAAAAATGACTGAACAAAAACAACCCATTTAATGTCACAGGACTGGGCCACCAGTTTCCACCCAAACATATCAGTACAAGGTAAGAAGGAAATACAAGTTCACTGCTGTACAAAAAAGCAAGGAGTATGTTCAGAAGAAGAAGCAATAGTTGTGTGACTGAAATGCCAGCACTACCTCAGGGTCTCATTTCGAGTTTAGCCTGATATGAAACCCACAGTGGAATGACCAAGGCTTAACTCTCAGAACAAAGGGAGGTTTACAATTCTATCAGAAAAGCTTTCCTGCTGGCTGATGGTAATAGTGATTGAATTCAACAGCAATCTACTGTTGCTCAGACCCATACCCAGGTCAGCCATAGAACTAAGGAGTAGTAATCAGACTTTACTCTAAACAAAACTATTTTTGAACAGTGAAGGCTTATAGTTCCCTAGACCGAGCAGTCCCTGGGAGCCTGTAATAACACAATAATTAATATTCTAACAAAACTGTGTCAATACTAGCCCAGACTTTTGTTCCAGAAATATACAGAATCTGGGAAAGTAGGAAAGTGGGATGAAAGAAGGACCAAAAAACAATCAATGAAAAATATCCTACCACAAGAATCTATTATGGTGAGAGAGGTGTTTAAGACAAAACAAAAAGAGGAGAGAATGATACATAAACATCTACAAGCAAAGTCTCAAAGAAAAATATAGCTCTGAGTAAAAATTCAATAAGAATTCCTGGTAGAGAAGAATCAAAAGTAAGAAAAAATAGAATTAAAGTTTTTTTAACTTAAATGAGGGTGACAATTTCTGTTAGCTATAACAATGGTCAAATATTGATTTCTGGAAAAATCACTAATTCAAATTTTTAAAAAGTAGCAGAAAGTTAAATTATTTCACCCCTGAGACAATGAATCACTAACAGAATCAAGATAAAAATTCATGACCTAATTAGGCTTTCTCTTGCTTATCACTAAGATCATCAATGATGAATATTAACTGAACACTTACCATCCATTAATTCATCCATCTGTCTATTTAGCTATCCATCTATCTGTTATTTACCAAAAGTGTGACGAAGTGAATAAATATGATTTCTTTCCTTGCAGAAACATTAACAGAGTAACCCTGGCTGGTAAGTAATATTATTCAAAAAAAAAAGTTAAGATTTGGAAAAAACAGAGCAGCTAGGATAAATATAATGATCTTTTATGCAATAGTTATAGTAGTAGGAAAAATGTGGTGAAGGAGTTAGGAAGGAAACCTGGGAGAATATTTGTAACGGATGTGTAAGAAAGTTACAGGTTAAAATTATTTTTTTCAGATGCTATTACGAAAGACTAGAGACAGTAGATTTGAAATAGTTCTTTTTAAATTTAAATCCAGGATGATAAAATCATAGATTTAGAGGTAGAAAGCAACCCAAATGACATCAAGACCAATGTCACCATTTCACAGATGGGGAAACTGAGGTGACATGAATATGCACATAAAGTCCTAAATTAGTCAGCTTTAATACTAATTGCCATTTATGAAGCATTGCCAAAGTTTGTAGAGTTTTATGTACATTTGTTCATTTAAAATAAATACAGAGAAAAGTACAAAAAGAATGCATGAAAGACACTTTTGTTACCAAATGATCTATGTATTTAAGTGACATAAATGATGTTGTGGGAGTAATGCATTTTCACCCAGAAATTTAAATAGCTTCAGTCTGCATTTGTTTTCTCTGACAAATATATAAATAAACAAGGGAATGGTAGTATAACAAACACACTGTCAATGCTTTGCTGCCAGCCAAATGAACAGCAGTTAGGATCCATCCCACATTCTGGGCAGAAACTATTGAACATAAGGAGTGTCCTGCAGGGTAAAACCCTAATGCAATGAAAAAGGTAACCTGATAAAGGAATTCAAGATGCCCAAACTTAAGCCTGGGAATTTGGAACAGTTAGTAAACATTCTTTTTTTTAAACACATATTTAGTCCTGACTATGAGTTGGGCTCTATGTGGGTAAAAAAAAAAGAATGACATCAATTTTCTGCATTTTCAGGAAACATTAAATGGTTTGAATATACAAGGAATCATAAACACATGTCATTACCATGTTAAGTAGGAAATATATAGGGAGACCTATTTTGCCTTTTGTAGGTTGGAAGTAGGGAGAACTAAGAACAATGGACAATACTTAAGAGAACTCATATTTCTTCCCTATACAAGGAAAAAAAATACTAAAAATAGAATGTGCTACCTTGAAAAGCTTCCAACTCTATATGATTAAGGGCCTTCAAAGAGAAGCTGGATGACCACTTTCAGGGTAACTCATAAGGACATTATTTTTCGTAACTTGCTGGTGAATTCATCATGTAGTATTGTGTGTTATCACAGTTAAAAAAATTTATGTCTTATTCCCCTATAGGTCTGAATTTTTTTTCACTTCATGGGCTTTGTAGTGTCAGAATTTTGTATCTTTTTCTTTTCTTTTTTTTTTTTTCATCCTGTCACATCATTCAGCACATGAAAAGTGCTTAATGCTTACTAAATGAACTAATTCATTTTGGATGAATTAAATAGGGAGAGACCTCCTAATCTAGTGTATTCTATCATCTTCTATTGTATTCTTAATTAGTAGATTAATTTTCCTAAAGCACCATTTCCATAATACCACCTATTTTACAACCCCAAAAGACTAATCAACTAAAGAAATATTTTTCTTAGGTAACAGATGCTTTTGTAAATATATCAATAAATAAATAATTTTGAAATGCCCTATCACATTTTTCAGTGCTCATAATGATGAGACTCCCTCATACCTTCCTACCACAAATCCTATACTTCATTTTGGTTAATCTCCTCACCATCCCCAGAACATACTATTCTTCTTCCTTCCATCAATCCTTTGCTTAACCTACACTTTACACTAATCCCTCAAGAATATGTTTCTATCTACTTACTCCAGAGATTCTCAACTGTGTATGTTTATGTGTGCGTGTGTGTGTGTGTGTGTGTGTGTGTGTGTGTGTGTGTGTGTGTAATGGGTCTCTTTGGTAGTCTTATGAAGCCTCTGGACCCCTTCTAAGAATGTTTTTAAATGCATAAAAATAAAATATATAGAATTTAAAAGTTAACTAATTATATTAAAATATAGTTCTCAGAAATATTTTTTGGTCAAAATGCCATGACAGCAGAACCGAGGGAACAATGTATACAATAACAGCAATATTTTTGAAATCATGACTGTGAATGACGAAGTTGTTCTGAGTATAATAAATACTCAAATGAACTAAAAGGGACCTATGACGGAAGGTACTATCTACCTCCAGAGGAAAAATATCTGACAAATAGAAGCATGCATATTATAGTTTTACATATATTTGTATGTTTCTGTTCAATAATGGCCTTCTCTAATGTGCGTTGGGGAAGAAGAGAGACAGTTCAAAACTCAAAAATAACAAAAATAAATTGTTTTTAAATTCCATGGACTTGGGTTAAGAAGTATTCATATAAATCATATCCATCCTTGTATACTGTGGTATATAAGATGAGGGTAAGCAGAGGATGCCATTTAAAAAAAATCTCTTTGAATAGGAACCTAGTGAATTTAGCTAGTATTGTGACTTAATCAATCAACTAATATTTACCAATTGTCAGGGTGGTAAATGTCAGGAAAACAAAGAAAGGCAGAAAGAAATTAAATTACTATATATATATATATATATATGTATATGATAAAGATTATAGGAGTAGAGGAGAAAGTACCATTTAGCTGCTGCATAGACCAGAAAATGTCTCTTGCATAACATGATGTTTGAGCAAAGTCTTGAAAGAATCCAGGGATTCTAAACCAGAAAGGGAGAAGGGAGAACATAGGTGAAAGTTTGTGCAAAAGTATGGTGAAGGGAGATGGAATTATAAGGGTAGTACAGAAAAGCCAAGTAGGATAACAGTTAGGAATCTGTAGAAGTGATTCTGCAGAGTATGGGAACATGAAGAAGGAAATGGCCAACCACTCAAGTTATTGGAAAAATTACTGAACAATAGGATAGTAGGGGCAAGAATACTGGAAAAATAGGGAGAAGTAATGTAGTGAAGAGATATAAATGCCAAACAAATAACTGTGTATTTGATCCTTGAGGTAAAAAGGAACCACTGGAATTTGTTGAATAGTGAGGTGAAAAAGAGATATTATAAAAAATACTTTTGCTACACATGTGGAAGATGGATAGAGGCTAGGAACTCAATTAGAAAGCTATTGAAATCATCCAGACAAGAGCTGATAAGGGCCTGAATTAGAATGATGGCTATATAAGAAAAGAAAAAGTGGACATATATAAGTGATATTTGGTTGGCAAAAATGAAGAGTTTCAGCAACTGATTGGATATGTAGGGCAAGTAAGGAGTTGTTAATGACAACAAGGTTGTCAACCTGTCTTACCAGGAGCACAGTGTTTCCCTGGTAATTGTTCTGTATCCTCATACTAAGTAGTTTCTTAAGGTGAGGGATTTTCCACTTTGATTTTTGCATTCCCAACACCTTGAGGAAAGGAGGAATTTCACAAATGTTTATTAAATTAAATTAAAAATATTTTGCTATGCATTGTTGGAGGAAAGAAAAGGGAAAAATAGTATCTACCCACACAGAACTTAAAATACAACTTCACTTCCTAAACATCCTCACAACATGTTAACTCCATTTGGGCTATTATTCTCACCTCACATCACCTGTCCTCTTAGATTTTTCCCCCTAAGATCTTGGCTTCTGATACATAAGCTTTTGTTTTATCTTTCCTAGGGACAGAGTTCCACATCACCATTTCTTGACTATCTCTACACCATAATGTCAGATGTATCTTTCTCCTCTTCAAGACCCAATTTAAATGTTGTCTTACCCTATAACAAAATAAATTTTTGAGGGCAAGGATTTTCTTGCTCATTTTTTATATAGTAAGTATATATGATTTTTAATTTTCTATAGATTTACATTTTAATCACTTATATACATTATCATTTGAGAATTACAATAATCCTGAGAATTATTACTATTTTCTTTTTACACATGAGGAAACCGGGGATCAAAAAGTTTCAGTAATTTCATAATAGTCATGTAGCCTGTAAGAGTCATAGACAGGATTCAAAAATGAACCTTTTCTAAATTCAAGGTCGATATTCATTCCACTGCATTGTAATATGTAAATTAAGGAGGGAACAGAATACTAATAATCTTTCATCCACCTCTTAAATGAATCTCTCTTGGATTTGGGATTGTCTGGACTTGTAGTCATGACTTTCATAATGATTTAACATCCCAAACTCATCTCTTTCTTTTAATAATTTCTTTGACATGCAATTCAACAATAAGTATATAATTTCATTGTTTCACTCTCTGTGATGTCTTTAATCATAACATACTGTCCCTACTTGGCTCTATGAATGAAATCAATGTTTTCAATTGCTTTAGTTCAAATGATCACAACTCCTGCTGCTTATAGTTAGAGTATAACATTTTGCTCAAGTACCTTATATTATTAAATATAGTACAATAAGATCCTAGAATAAGAGCTAGAGGGGCTCCCAAAGACCAGACCAAAATGATCTTCTTGCATATGGCAAAACTGAGGCCCAGAGAGGTTAAACAGTTTGCCTATAGTCAGGTAAGTAGTTGAGAGTCAAACTAGGATTCTTTATGAGTCTCTGTGCTTTAGCCACATTTCTTCTAAGCATCAAATATTTGGAGTTTGCTTTTTAATCTATTTTGTATTTTGCTTCCTTTTAATTGCTGTATTTAGCCCATTAACAGTCAAGGCTAAAATTATTTTTTTCCCTCTTTTAAATCCTATTATATTCATTTTGCTTCCTGGTTATCAATACAAGGGTTTTGTTGCTGTTAGTAGTAGAGGTATTCCTTTTGTATTAACTGTAACTAAAAGCATTCAAAGTTATCGGCATCACCACACTCATTATTAAACATAGATAATAGCCTTTCATTTTGTAACAATCCAGCTTTAATTTCAAGACTTGAAGGCAGGTAATCACCCTACTTCTGCTTCTCTGTCTATAGTTTACTATGATAATATCTCAGAATTCTCTCCTGATATAATCTTTGCACTGCTCCATTCCCCATCCTTGATCATTCCCATGTCATGTAAAGTGTCATTTTGAAATCACTGTTAACTTATTACTACCATTATTTGTTTGACTGTTAGTAGTGATTCCTGATTTTATTAAATGATTTCATTTCCTTACCTCTTTTATTTCATTACTCCAAATAATCTATCTGCTATCTCTTCTTGGTATTGTCTACTTATAACATAATATTACTGAACTTTGGCCAACTGATGCTTCTTTTCATTATTATACAATTGGTTGAAAACACGTAAAAGCTTAATGAAGATAATCTCCTCCAGGAGGATAAATAGTCCAGTGAGGATGAGGTTGACATAGCCATGGACAATTGGTATTATTCCTAATGCCAGATATATAATCATATTCTGTATCCAAATGGTCTCCAACATGAAGACAAAAGGTGTCTAATCTAAACTTTGCATCTCTAAAAAGAATGACATGTACACTGTAGGTGATTAATAAATGTTGAATGAATGAATGTTAAATATTTTAGGAAGGCTTCATAATGAAGGTGGACATTGGATTACATGACCTTTCTGAAGTACATTTCAACACAGAGGCTATGATTTTTTAACAGAAAGTTTGTTTCACAATTAATCTTCCCCTATAGTTAGAGGAAAGAATAAATGCTGATATACTTTTAAGTGAATTCACTTTTACTTATAAAGATACATTTATGTAATTTAAGGCATTCTTTGAAGCATAATCTATAATGTGCTATTGGTACTTCTATACATATTCTCAAATTGTGTTTTCATCAACTTCTTAAGTACTAAAAATATTTCGGACTTCAGTGTTCTCATCTGTAAAATATTTTCCTGTCCCAAGATGATTCTAAAGACATTAAAATTAATGTTAAAAAAATATAAAGTATAAAGAAAGTAAAATTATTAAATTCACATTCTCCTATGTGGAAAAAAATCTAACTCATGCTTGGTCTATGTTTCCATGTTTTATTTTATTCTACCTTCATTTATGGATGCTATTTTTTCCAATGTAAATATTAATGAATTGTACATTAATTTAAAATACTTCATTTCCTAAATGTTTAATATATTCAAAAATACTTGAAAACATGAGCAATTATTTGACATTTTCTGTTTGTATCTATTTTTTTCTCGTAAAGTTTTAGTTAACAAATTGTTACATCCTATTCAAGAAAGAAGTTCTTTTACACAATGTGGTTTTGCTTAATATTTATCTCATAAAACTATTATCTCAGAGGTTGCCAAAAATTTCTAAATGACAAATCCAATTACCCTATTTCCCACACCCACACATACCCTTTTTATCCTCCTAGATCTCTTTGGAAGGATATCATATTGCTGGTAATCCAATAATACTTCCTCTTCCTTTGACTTCGCTGATACCACTCCTTTCTCATTTTCTTCTCATCTGTCAAATTATTCCTTTTTTTCTCTCTCTTTAGTCATTAGCTTTTCATTTTATTTCCACCCTCAATATGGGTAATAACCAATGTTCTATTAATTTTTAATCCTTACTTGGAAAAAGTAAAAAAAAAACCCTCAGATTTGAAATCAAGTCCTTTATTCCAAATTTTCACCTCCATTGAAAATTAAAAATTATTATCAATGTTTTGACCATGACTGGAAGAATATGGTTCCATGAAGAAAAATTATATAAGAGAGAATGAAAGTTTTAGAGAGAAATAAAGAAATTAAGCTTTAAATATTGTAAGTTTAAGATCACCAGATAATTGAGATAGATAAACACAGCAACCAGCTAGAAATACAGGAATAGAGCTGTAGAGATGCTGTGAACATGCATGGCAGGAGATGATATACAGAAATAAAAAAAAAATGGTCATATACAATCGATGTTATAAGAGAATGTGGAAAGAAAAAAAAACATTGGAATTAGTGATAAAGAAATTGGTGACTTTAGAAAGTAGTACTTTTAATACAAAGTTAGGGAAGTGTAATGGGAATGCAAATTTGGAAGATCTTCCCTGCCCCTAGGCTAAAATGCACCTGAAGCCTGGGGAGGGAGGCTTGTTTTTCAGTAGATACTTCTGGATTGGCCAGTGAGTCAATAAGGTTGTTACATTCTTTGAGCCAGGAGAAGGCTATATAAGCCCTGATGTGTAGCTTTGTTTTGGGACTCACTTTGAGAAGTGTTCTGTGATTTGATCTGAATTCTGGGAAGCCGTTGTTGAGAGTCGCCCGGCTTTGAAAAACCCAGATGTGGAAACCCAGATGTTGACTGGGTATGGATGTAATGGTTGTACAGTTTGGAAATCTGTCTACTTGATCTGTTTCTCTGACTTGATAATTCTGTCTGTGTATTCTGAAGTTTGGGGTGCTGACCATTTTCCCCTGAACAAGGTAAACGATATATGTGTGACTGTTTAAAGTAAGCTTGTTAACCCATTTTGAGTTGCTTTCCTTTAACAAAGCAGATCCAAGAACCTGTGTTAGCAGCAAACCCTGAGGACGTGCTTGGGGTGCTTGCCGCTACAGGAAGGAAACAAATTTGCAATGGACTGAGGACTGGATCAATAGTAAGAAAGTGGAAGTAATAAATGGAACCATGATGAAATTTGCTTTCCTTCACTTCTGTCCAATCAGCCATCAAGTGTTGTCCAGAAATCATCTCCTCTTCTTCATTCCCACTGATACTATCTTAATAGAAACCTTGTTTCCACTCATTTTAACTACTAATTTAATCATTATACATCATTTTACTATATGTAAGTGTGAAATAACATGTTTCCACACCTTGCTTATATGTTCTTTCCATCCATCCCTCATTCAGAGTAACTAAAATTATCTTTCTTTTGTACAGATTCAACCTAATCACTCTTTTACTCAAAATCTTTCAATATCATTCATTTTACTATCAAGTTTAAACTACTTAGCTTGCCTTTCAGGGCCCTTCACAATCATATGTCTATATACTTTTCCAGCCTTATCTCATATTACTTCCATCCTTTTACACTGAAGTCAATAATGATGTAATAATAATGAATTCTGAAGTTCCTTTTGTATTGCTAAACTGAGAGGTACTTAGCACTTAGTAATTAATCAAGCCCCTGTTAAAGAAACAGAAAGTATGAACCCCTGCTTTTGATGTAACAGGAAGGGGTTGGCTGAAACAGGAAGGAGCTAATGTCTTATATATATAAGGAGAAGTCCCTGCAGGGTCAGTCAGATGTTCTTGGAGCAAGGTTCATAGAGGCAGAAGCTGCTGCCGCCACCAGGAAGCTGAAAAGCAAAGGTCCCCCAGGCTGGAGAGAATTATTTTGATTTTGGGAACCTGGGTGAAGTGATTTTGATTCTGGGAACCAGCTGGAGCTTCTCCTGAGTTGCTGCTGAGTCCGAGGGCCAGCCAGAGCTTCTGGAAACTGCCAAAGAAGTCTAAGGGCCAGCTGGAGCTGCCACAGACTGAGAAAGCATGACTGTGATGCTGGTACTTTGTATGAAGTACAAAGCTTACTTTGTTAAGCCTTGACTTCCCAAGGATAGAGACTGAAAGATTTAAGGTGGACTGGATGCTGTGAGCTTCAGCATGGAAGAGGAAATTCTCAGATAGCTGGTCAAGGACCTGGGAGCTGTCTGTCTTTGAACCCAGGTGACAGTTTGGTGAATCCAGGTAAGATCTGGGACCATGGAAAGGGATCCAGGAAATCTGATAGTCCACCCCAAGTCAAGCTGAAAGAAGACTTTACTTGAATACTGTGTACTACCAGAGAAATTGTAATTTATTAGTGACCTAGGGGTGGAGGGATTGTGTATTTTCTGATGATTGAATAATGAATAAGTGACTGATTGAGTTAACTTAGTGTGCTCCATGAGTGAAAAAACTTTCACTATTGTACTTTGTGTCCCTTAAGGAGGCAAACCTCCTTAAGGATGATTGAATGATTGAATGATTGAGTTACTAAATGATTGTTCTTTGTTCAAAACATTGTGATGACTGTGGTGAAAACTATGTGGCCATTTTCTGTGATAAGTTGTTTTGAATGCTGTATTTTGATTTTCTGTGATAAGTTGTAACATTGTGAATGTTGTACCCTGATTTTCTGTAAATGTTTTGCTCTGATTTGTTATCGAATAGAGTGTTCACTATACTGTGTAATCAGAACCTTGAAAAGTTGTTCACAGTAGCATTCTTCTGTAAAACTGCTTGTGCTTGGCTTTACACGTGACTAATTGTCATTTCTTGTAAAAGCCATTTTCTGATAAGAATATTGGTCATGCTGTTATCTATGTCTTGGTTCCCCTATTCCTTATGGTTGTTGGATTTTTTTATCATCCCACTAATCCAAATCAAAGACCATCCCCTCTAAATTCATCAGTAAATGAAGTAGATCCCAGTCTTTACCTGTTCATAGTCTACACTTAGTATATACATCAAGGTTCACTATTCTTATATATTAGGTATGGTAATTTAATTAAGACTGAAAAGATTGTATAAAGTTGATGTATTGTTACACTGAGGTGATATTTTAAAATTGTTTTATGGGTGACCTTTTGAGATGCTAATACATCAAGCAATAACTGAATTAATACCCTGTCTGGCCTGATTTTTGATCCATAAAGGGGCAGAAACCATTAGATCAATCCTTTGAAAAATTCCAGCCCCCCCCCCCCTTAGGATCATAGATCTAGACCTTGTAAGAATATTTGAGATGACTTAGTCCTCTTTCCACTGAAATTTGAGGAAATTAAGACCCAGAGCAGTCAAATGCCCATCACATAGGAAGTAGCAGCCGCAACATTAAAACACAGGTCCTGTGATTTCCAATACTTCTCAGTCAATTTACTAAATATTCTGAATGGCCACCCATCTGATTAGCCACTAATCATATAGCAAATGTATACCCTCTCTATTCCCTCACACAAAACTGTTCATAGTTGAGTATTTATTCTTTAGAGATTTGAAAGAGCATTGAAACTAACATTCTTGTTGATATGGAAGGATACAAAATGAATTTGGTAAAATAAGAAATATGTCAGGTTTGCTCAAGGAATGTGCTCTTCATTTGCCACTTGGTGAATAAGTGAATCAATGGAGTCATTTATCCAATTGCATGTCAATGCTAGAAAATTCCTTTTTATCTTTACAAACCACTTCCAGGCACTATATTCTCACATAAAAGCTTCATAATTGTGTTGTGAATGATGGGAAGTCACTACGAAAAGTCCTTGATCATTTCTGCAAGATTTATGTTTAGTATTCAGGGGAATGTTTTTGAACTACATGATGAAACAAGGCAGGCCTTTTTTTCCCCCCTAAGCCAAGTGCTAGATTTTCTATGATTTTTTTCTCATCTTTAAATGGCATTTATCTTTACTTCTTTATCATACTGAGAGTACAGATTCTACTTAGGGATATTCATATCAACAGAGATCATAGACATAAATAATGAGCTCTGAATAAGAAAATATGGCAGCTCAGTTTCTTATGAAAAAGACCATTTTAAATACAAGGGTGATCTATGAATAGGAGGAAGACTTCCAAATTTGAGCTTCTTTAAGATGGTGTAAAATAGTCTGCACAAATGCAAATGAATGAATTTAGGATTATAAAATGTATGGGGTACCACTCCCCAAAAGCTGTCTGAGGTTTAGGAATAAGAGAATAATGCAAATTTAACATATTAGGTGTGGGCACTTTCTAAAAATATTTTATAGTCAAATTATTTTAGTGGCACTATGCAAATAGTTTTTTTTAGAACAGTCCATATGCAAATATATCAAAACAAGTAACTCAAATGACAAGAAGATTTTTTTTTCCTTTCCTTTTTTTGGCAAAATTTTGCCATTTCTCTTATGTTTGGAGTAATCTTTCAGATGATTTTTCTTATCTGGATATCTTTTACTTTTTAAGTTTTATTTTAGACTCAAATGCAGGAATACAAATGCAGAATAGACAAAAGAAAAAAGAAACATATCATAAACTTAAATACTGGAAGAAATACAAATTAAGAAGGAAACAAAAAATATTCCAAGTATAGCAGAATATGAAAGGATTCAACATATGTAACAATAAATTTTCATTTCAAGAAAATATTTATGATAAATAATACACTTTGATTTGAGAATTCTCCATTTTTATTTTCTTGTAAGTTTTCTTTTATTCTCTGCTGAGGTGCTGTGGTCATGCAGCTTCCACCGCATGGCTGCTTGAGCCCCTGGCCTGTAGATTGTAGGGGGACCAAGCAACCAGTCTGAGGAGTAATCTCTCTTGCTTTAACCTGCTTGGATCTGGATTGTGGTGTAGGGTGGAGGTCCTGGAGTGTGTGACTGTTTTGCCAGAGCATGGAGAGACTTCAGAAAAGGCACCCAACTAATAGTTCCAGCAGCTGAGAAAGCACCAGCAATTGGGACAAACCTCCCCCATCTGGTAGCAAAGTTCTACAGTGGCAAAAAGCTCAAAAGTCAAGTAATTGCGTGGCAACATGTGCAAACAAGGAAAGCAAGGCAAGCACAGTAATCTGACTTTGGACTGCTATTTTTGGGATAAAAAGCATCAGGGCATGGAACAGGAGGAAGACAATGAAGTCAGAACTCCTGCACCAAAAGCTTCCAAGAAAATAATAAACTGCTTAAATGCCATAGAGGAGCTTAAGAAGGATTTTGAAAATCAAATAAGAAAAATGGAGGAAAAATTGGGAAGAGAAATGAGAATGATGCAAAAAATTTATAAAAACAGGGTCAGCAACCTGAATGAAGAAAATGATACCTTAAAAACAGACTAACTCAAATGGCAAAAGAGGCTCAAAAAGCCAATGAGGAGAAGGATGCCTCAAAAAGCCAAATTTGCTGGATAGAAAAAAGAATCTCAAAAGCTCGCTGAAGAGAATCATTGCTTCAGAATTAGACTGGAGCAAATGGAAACTAGTGACTTTATGAGAAATCAAGATACTATTAAACATATCCAAACAAATGAAAAAAATAGAAGGCAGGGTGGAATATCACATTGGGAAAACCACTGACCTGTAAAATAGATACAGGAGAGATCATTTAAAAATTATTGGACTATCTTAAAGTGATGATCAAAAAAAGAACCTAGAAATCATCCTCCGAGAAATTCTCAAGGAAATTTGCCCCGATGTTTTAGAACCAGAGAGCAAAACAGAGGTTGAAAGAATCCACCGATCACCTCCTGAAAAAGATCCCCCAGTGAAAACTCCTAGTAATATTATAGTCAGGTTCAAGGGTTCCCAGATCAAGGAAAAAAATATTACAAGCATCCAGGAAGAAACAATTTGAATATTGTGGAAACATGATCAGGATAACCTAGGATCTGGCAGCTTCTACACTGAGGGATCAAAGGGCTTGGAATGTGATATTCCAGAGGGCAAAGGACCTGGGATTAAAACCAAGAGTCACCTACCCAGCAAAACTGAGTATTATGTTTCAGGGGAAAATATGGTCATTCAGTGGAATAGAGGACTTTCAAGCATTCTTGCTGAAAAAACCAGAGTTGAATAGAAAATTTCACATTCAGATACAAGAAGCAAGAGAAGCATGAGAAGCTAAACAGGGAAAAGAAATCATAAGGAACTTATCAAAGTTGAACTACTTACATTAATACATGGAAAAATGATAATTGTAACATTAAACTTTTCTCAGTATGAGAATAGTTGAAGAGAATAGAAATATATATGTATGTATACATACATATATGTCTATATAGTAATGTATATGGGCATATGAATACATATATGAATGTGTGTATATATGTGTACAGGCATACATGGACAGAGGGTACAGGACCAGTTGAATAGGCAGGGATGATACTTACAAGGTGAAATTAAGAGTTGAGAGAGGAGAGGAGATGGGGAGAAAAAGAATGGGGTAAACTATCTTGTATAGAAGAGACAAGGGAAAATTGTTATAATGGAGGGGAAGAATAGGAAGGCAAAAGGGAATGGGTCAACTGAATTTGGCTTAGGGAGAGAATGACATACACACTAAATAGGGTATCTCACCCTACAGGAGAGTAGGGGCGAAGAGGATGAGAGGGGGGATGATGGAAGGGAGGGCAGGCTGGTGGAGAGGGAAGTTTGAAGCACCCACTTTTGAAAAGGGACAGGATCAAAGTAGAGCATAGAATCAATGGGGGTGGGATGGAATGGAGGGAAATATAGTCAGTTTTTCATAATATAACCACTATGGAAATGTTTTGTATAGCTACACATGTACAACTTATATTGAATTCCTTATCTTCCCAGTAAGGGTGGGTGACAAGGGAGATTGGGAAAGAATCTGGAATTCAAAGGTTTAAAATCAAATGTTTAAATACATATATTATTATTATCATTATTTTACATGTAACTGGGAAATAAGGTATACAGACACTGGGGCATAGAGATCCACCATGCCCTACTGGAAAGTTGGAGGGGGAACGGAGGAAGATATAGGAGAGAGCACATTGGGGGAGGGGGTATTCAGTGGGATCTCTGTTTTGGGGTGATGGGTAGAGGGAAAATGGGGAGAAAATTGTAGCTCAAAATCTTGTGGAAACAAATGATGTAAAATAAAAAATAAAAAAATCAAACCAAAAATACAAAAAAAAAAAAATACTTTGTATTTGATCTAACCAGGATATTCAGTTGTTGAATAATGATTTTCTTCATTCTGCATGTTATGACTCTCAGTACCGCTAAGTGTGGAATAAAGAAAAGGATCGAACTATTTATGGACTACTCTTTCACTTAAATAAGGTAATTTTGATTTAATTCTACCAACTACTACCAATTTCACTAGCTCGAGCTTGACATAAGGCAGTCTGTCAGTTCACATTTGGATAGAGAAACAATGGAAAAATTCATAGACCATGGAAGGCTTAACAAAATTTGTTTCTTTAGTGATGAATGGGGATAGGGGAAGTGGAACCCTGGGATTTAGCAAAGAAACACCTTTGATTCTGTTGGTTTAACTTGTCTGCCTCCTTATTTACCATGATTTTATACTCATCAGAAAAAGGGCTAAAGTTCAAGGATGGAGTATTCATGTAGAAATTCATTATTTATTTATGTAAAAGGTGTTTTCACACTCAAAAATTTTAAGTACAAATAAGATAGACATTCTATTAGGACTGAGCTATAGCATTATGAAATCATAAATTCACAGCAGGAATAGAATTAAAGTCCATCTAGTTATTTGTCTGAATTTAACAGGTGAGGAAACTGAGGCTCAGAGAAACTAAGGAATTTGCACAAGGTTAGCGAGGCAGTAAGAGAGAGAGAGCACAAGACTAAGTCAGGTATGATAAATATCTATAGTATGAAAGGAAAATGTGCAATACTAATTAATAAAGCATTTATTAATTAATTAATATAGGAGGTCATGAACTCAAATAATTGCAATAAATTGGATGAGATATTATACATAACTCATTTGAAACATCTTATTTGACCACTAAGGAAGCTGAGGGCTAGTGAAATTAAATGACTTGTTCAAGATTAAATGAGTAGTAAGTGGTTAAGGTGGATTCAAAATCATATCCTTTGAATTCACAGCCCTGTTTCATTCTACTACATGAGACAGTTGTTTTTCTGCCATGTAAGATAAGATTGCTAGCCTTAGTCAGGAACAGCTAAATTCAAATTTTGTCTCTGTGACTTTCTACCTCTTTAATCGATAAGACACTTTATTTTTACGTGTCTCAACTAATTCCTAGAAACTTAGATATGTTAGTTAGATGGGTTTTAATATTCATCATCATTCAATGATGTAAACCAGAAGTTAATAAAGCATTTGGAAAAAAAATATTCATCAGCATCTATATCTTTATATATCTATGTATCTATCTGGTTTTCAGGTTGGCAAAGTACTTTATGAAGACTATCTTATTTTCTTTTACAACTGCCCCATGTAGTGTGTTATTGTTATCTTCATTATACAGCTGAGAAAATGAAGCTGAGGGCAGAGAACAAAAGAAAACTTGCAAGGAAACAAAGTTAAGATGGACAGCTCTCAACACAATTCATAGTGTCTATTTTATAGACTTTCTTCAAAAGGAAATTTATTGCTGTATATTTTTAATCCTCTCGCACATTCTTTTGTTAACATGGATTTTTTTTCTTATATTGTATTTATGTTTAAAATAAAAAATTATAAAAAAATTTAAAAAAGAAACTGAGACAGAAAATTTACATGACATGTCTAGAGTCACAAATCTCCTGTGTTTCTGAGTATTGATTTTTTTTTTTAATTTTTGGAGGGCAGTTGGGGTTACATGACTTGTCCAAGGTCACAAGGCTAGTTTTTGTGGTATGTCTGAGGCCCAATTTGAACTCAGGACCTCCTGACTCTAGGGCCAGTGCGCTATTCACTGTGCCACCTAGCCACCCCTGAGTATTGATTTTTAATCCAAGTATTCCTGATTTCAGGTTTCCAGCTTTATCTGCTCCACTGATATACCAGGAGCTGAATAAAATGTGGATTTTTCCCTCATCCCCATTCAAAATATACCATGTAATTAAAAGGAAAATTTGCTAATGTAAACTCAATTTGCATGATACAAACTCACTCTCAAATATACTCTACCTTCCTTTTCTTTGTGGGAGTAGCAGAGAAACCACCTGTAACTGAAAATTACAAGGGTAAATGCAAAACCTTCCACAAAAATTTTCCACTGTTTTATTAATTTTAAAGTGATATCATTGGGGCATCTAGGTGGTACCGTGAGTAAAGCACCAGCCCCGGAGTCAGAAGGACCTGAGTTTGGATCTGGCCTCAGACACTTAACACACAGACACCAAAACTAGCCATGTGACCTTGGGCAAGTTACTTAACCCCAAATGCCCTCCAAAAAGAAAAAAAGCAAAAAAGCAAAAAAAAAATGATATAATAAGGAATCTTTTAAAGTTTACTTTTTAAAAATAATTTGACACATTTGAGATGATATATTTCAAAGACAAATGAGAAAGAATGAATTAAACACGTTAAGGAAAACCCCAATATGGACATATTTCTGAAGAAATGTACTTCCAGAAAGTACATATCTTTGATTGTATTCTTCAAAAATGTTCAGTATGTACATGTTAGTTACAAAATAAAATTCAAACTTCTCAATCTCGTCTTGAAATCTCTTTTCTCTTAGGTTTCAATCTAGCTTTACAACCTCATATGTCTTACTCTTTGATGCAAATGGGATTACTTAACAGTTTTTCTTCCAACATGTCCTGTGAACTCTCATCTCTACACTTCTGCTCACACTCTTGTTTCATGTGGAATGCCCTTCCCCACTGGCACTTTTTGACTAATTTCTACTTGTCTTTGCAGCTCAAATGTCATATGCTCCACTCACCTTTCCCGTTCTTCACCATTTGGCAAACATCTCTCCATTCTCTGTATTTCTATAGCATTTATGTTTTCTGTTACTGAACTTTTACATTACATTTTGTATGACAGTTATTTGTGAAATGTCCCTGTATGAACTGTGAAAACATTGTCTAAATGCTGGAGAAATCTAAAGGAAAGACTCCATTTCCCTGCACCATTTAGGTGAGGATGATCTACATTGTATCAGACTATACAACACGTAAAATTAATGAATCTTGGGAATATAGTGCCTTGTCTAGCATCATACTCTGCATGCCGTGAATAAATATCTATTGAATATAAATACAAAATAGATATCTTACTGTACAAAAAAATAACACCACCACATAGAAATAAATGCATCATGGACCTAAGAATACAGTTAGAGACATAGAATAATGAAAGATTTTACTATTTTTAAATTCATCTGGATGATGTCTCTATGCTGACAAGGGCAAGTACAAATGATTCAAAGTTTAAGGTTTAAAAATGTAAAGGCAATTACCACAATTGAACCATGAAGGCATATAGTTTGCAGATGGGGGAATTCAATGTAACAGAATGCATTATGACCAGAACTCTAATGCAATTCAAGTACAATAACACTGAACAGATTTGCAAAGATTTTCCCAGAATCAAGGAATCAGGATGGCAATCAGAAGATCATATAGTATGACATATAGCCTCTCAAAAAATATGCCACACCAAAGCTATAACAGAAAATTTAGCAACTTTTCTCTCTTTTACATCTTCAAGTATTTGTGCAATATTTTCATCATTCATAAATACAAAATTCAGAAACGTCAACATTCTGATTTAATTTCAATTCAAGGAATTTTGGTAGCTCAGCACCATGAGCAATAAAGACAGAAAGGAAGAGCTAATTTTTAATAGACTTGAATGTGGATTATAGAAAGGATTATAAATTGCAACAATTTCCTGTATTTCCCAGGTTGTATTTTTTAAAATATATATTCCCATGTGTGTCTATACACATACAAGCACACACATACATGTGTGCACACACATGTCTACAAACAGATAGGATGGGATAGGATTGAACAGGGTTGGCTAGTGCAATAGTGAATATTCATTTGATTTCAATGGTATGGGAATATACCATTAGTAACTCCTTCTTGTATTAGGAGCTATACTCTTTTGGCCTTACAATCTTAAGAGAGTTTTCTGGTCCTGAGAATTTAAGTAACTTTCCCAGCATCACATAATCACTATGCATCAGAGTGGGACTTGAATCTAGGTTTTCCACACTTTAAAGTCTATCTTTCTATCTGCTAAGGCACCTTGCCATTTTTCTGATGTTTAATTTTATGTCATCTCTATATCCAACTGTATCCCTCTTCCAATTCTCCCCAAGAGAGCTATATCTTATAATTTAGTACTCAATGAATTTGTTAAATATAATATTTTGTATAATAAATAGGGTGAACATAAGAGTTCATTATATTTAAAAGGCAACAAATTCCTCCAATTCCATTGGGAGGATTGTTTATTACCTTGAAAATTATTATAATACTGTTATGGTACACTTGATTGATTCCTTCCCCTTTCTTTCACAGTATTTTCTCTTTTTTTCCTCAGTAGAATCTTGAATGGTTTCTAATGAGTAACTATATAACAGTAAAGACAAAAAATAAGTCTGAAAAACCATTCACTTAGTAAATAAACATTTACTTTGTACCACACACTGTTCTAAGTGCTGAGAATACAAAGAAAGAACTAGTAAGGGATATGCAGTTAAAAAAAAAAAGTCTAGATCATTTTTAATCCCAATCAAGAATCCTTGGGGATTTAACATTTTTTCTGCTTCATCATTATTAACTGGAGTCAAATAAAAATAGGGATAAAGTTAATCATGTAATTACAAGATTTTTCTATGTATCATTTTCTATTAGATATAATATTTTTGCCAAAGTGCTTGCTTATCCATGAGACTAAAAAGCTAGGAAAATTTTCTTGACCTTTAAGTTTTCTCATCATTATTAGCAGGGAAAGGAGGTGGGTAAGTGGGATTCCTTGAAACTAAATAAAATCTATAAGAAAGTTATATTGAAACTGAGTCTGGACATTAAACTGAAACAAAACCATGAACAGGCATATCAAATATTAAAGATTACTGAGGAATATTAAGGTAGGAGGAAGCTAAAGGGAGAAAAATCCCATGGGTCAGTGCCTGTACAGATACATGGGAGTCTCTCATATTTATTAGCCACACATTAGCAAATATTTCCATTCCAGTAAGATACTTTAAAAAATGATGTATGCCTTCATTAATACACACACATATATGTGTATATGTATACACACACACACACACACACACACACACATATATATATATGTATATATATATATTACAATATAAGGGGTAGAAATATGTTCAGAAGATAAAAAAGAATGTCATAGATTGCTTATCAAGGCTTCTTTCCTTCTAGCTGAAACGTATATCATCACAATCACTTTGATGACAAAATTTGAGATAAAAGACAATGTGCCTTGAAGAACAATATCCATTTTAGGTGGCATGTTCCACAGAAATGAACCCCTTGTCCATTTTTGTGAAATTGAGAGATAATACTCCTTTAGTATAAATATCAGATTTAGGCAATAATATGTCTAATTTCATGATATTATTACAGGATTAAAAGGACTATCCCAGGAAAAGGGGGAAAATATTTCTTTCTTTGGGCGGAAGGAGGCTTTCATTTATTTAAAAAAATAATAAAACAAGGATGATTTTAGCAGCAGCAGCTCAAAATGCTGTGAAGGACTCAAGCTCTATAGAACAATGTTCACTAGGCTTCCAAGAAAAAAACAATATGCATATTATCATAGCCCAAGATGTGGGATGGACTGCTGAGTGTCTCTTTTGTAATGTGTACCTCTGTATTTAAAATAGAAAATCACACTACAAAAGAGTAACACTGCTGCAGCAAGCACATCAGCATCCCCAGGGTGGCTGCTAACACAGGTTCTTAGATCTGCTTTTCTAAAGAAAAGCAACTCAAAATGGGCTAACAATCTTGCTTTAATCAATCAAAAATATCATTTACCTAGTTCAGGGGAAAAAGTCAGCACCCCAAAGTTCAGAGTATACAGAGGTTACAAGCAGAAATTACAAGACAGAGAAACATTTCAAGCAGACAGACCTCCAATTGTCCAACCATTACACCCATACCTAGTCAGTCACAAGAGAGGGAAGCATCAACATCTGGGTTTTTTTTTAAAGCTGGGGGGCTCTCGATGGCTACCCAGAGTCTCCTTTGGTCAAATCACACAACACTTCTCAAAGTGAGCCCCCCAAAACGCTGCACATCAGGGATTATATATCCTTCTCCTAGTTCAGAGAATGTAACAACCCTCTTGACCCACTGCACAATCACAAAGTATCTCCTGAAAAACAGGCTCCAGGTGCACTTAAGCCTATCAAATAGTCTAGGGGCAGGGAAGATCTTAAAAATTTTTATTCCTATAACAAACACAAATCACACACACACACACACACACACACAGAAGCTGGGATTTAAAGGTAATTTTGCCTACAAAGTATGGGAAATAAAAAAACAGACCACGACATTTCATGTGACCAAGTAATATGAAATAATAATCCTTATTACCTCTGAATATCTGGTAAAATTAATTCCACTATCTTTCTTATTTGTTTCCTCAAGGAGAACTTGGGAGCAATCCTAGTTTTTGATATATTATGTGGTTTTATTAATAGTGAGAATATAAAAAAATGATATGATTCACTTTCTACTATAACATATCAAATCACTAGTTTCTAGATGCACATTTTGCCTACAGCTAAGTCATAGACAATCTCAAGATAATAAAAGACTGCACACTCTGCCAACTCTTCTCCTACTTTGCCACTATCAATGTTGAGGACAAAGTGGATTTAACAGGATAGCATGTCATTTCAAACTTCTCTTTATTTCCTCAATTGCCATGGTAAAGATATGTATAGTCAAGCATGAGCAGCTTTCCAGAGGACTGCTGTTGTGAACAGCTTCAAGGTTCTGATTACACAGCATAGTGAACTCTCTATTTATTCAGTAACAAACTAAGATAAAACATTCACAGAAAATCAAAGTACAGCATTCACAATATTATGGTATAACAACTTATCACTAAAATGGCCACAGTTTTAAACAAAATAACTAAGTCCTTAATTCAATCACAAAATACAAAGGTCAAAGTTCTTCACCCCTAGGTCACATTGTCTTAATCTCTTCAGTCAAAAGTCTTCTTTCTTCTTAATTGGAGATGTCCTTAAATCAATCATCTAAATATAAAGGTCAAAGTTCTCCACCCATAGGCCACAGTAAATCATGATCTTCCCAGTTTGCATTAAATCCCCAAGGAGAGGTAAGTTCATCTTGACTTGAGGCAGGCTCTCAGCTTCCATGGTTCTTCTTCCATTGTCCCTGCTCCTGCTCAAATCTACCCAACAGTCACCTGAGTTCAAAGACAGACAGCTCTGAGTTCCTTGTCCAGTTCCTTGTGCAGTTCCTGTTCCATTTGAAGCTCACAGTGTCCAGTACACCTCAAGTCCTTCACAGTTTCTGTGGTTTAACAAAACCACAATAACATTCACCTACATTGCTGGAATCTTCACCAATTCACTCTTTGCCAGTGAAATCAACATAGACCCAAAAATAAGGTCTGAAAAATCAACACAAATCATTAGTATAGTCCCAGGAACTCTAAAAACATCAGTAAAACCCTCCTCCAGGATTTCTGTAAACATAAAAGAAAAAATTCTCTTTCAGGGCTTCTGAGCCAGCAGCAAGGTCCCAGGGCTTCTCTAACAACAGAAATCTTCTCTATCGGCAGACAAATCTGACAGAATAACATCAAAACAGACAGACAAAGTACTGGAATCTCAGCCATGCTTCCTCCCAGTTCTCCTCTCTTCTCATTTCTCAGTTCTTCTCAATTATCTTCTCAGTTCTCTCTTCTCAGTCTTCTCAGTTCTCAGTTATCCGTTATGCCACCACAAGTTCTGTTCTCTATTCTGTTCTAAATCTGTAGCAGTTCTTAGGATCCTAGCAATTCACTCTCTCTCAGAAATTCTTGTTCTGGCAGTTCTGACACTCTAGCTTGGGATTTTCCTTATATTCCTCCCTGTCCTGCTCCTTCCTTTTACATCAGCAAGTTCATTCCACTGTGTGATTCACAGGTTCTGGATTTTATTACTTGTCATGATAAGGAGCTTGAGACAAAGTGCTAAGTCCCTGTTTGCGTAACAATACAAGGGACATGGAACATCTTCAAATTCTATTACTATTACAAGGTATTCCTCACCAAAGACCAGACCACTGGTTATGAGATTATATAATTAGATAGTCTGGTCCTTGGGAAGCAGTCATGTTTTGTTGCCAGGACCTTACTCAAAGCCACCATCATGATGGCACAGAATGTTCTGAAGCTTGTGATCTACTGGCAAAGCATTGTGAACTCCATGCCATAATAAACAGTTGGAATACAGCTCTGTAGAGAAAACATACCACACATTACTCCAGTATGAAAGAAAGAAGGGAAAAATCATCTGAAATCTTTGAAGAAGACATGGTCATGATGGTTTATAATGTACTAAATGGCTTAATTTTAATTCATCCTACATTTAAGGAGGTCAAACTCAAACAGCTATACCTGGCTATATATTGGCACCTATGGAGTAGAGTAGATAGAGTGCTGGACTTGGCATCAGGAAGGGCTGAGTTATATGTATGACTATGGATAAATTAACACACCCTCTCAGACTCAGGTTTGTGCTTGTTCAGGCATTCAATTGTGTCTGTTTTGTTTTTTTTTTGTTACCCCATGGACAATATTGTCTATGGGGTTGTCTTGACAAAATACTGGTGGTTTGTCATTTCCTTCTCCATTTTATTAAGGTAAACAGAGGTTAAGTGAATTGCCCACAGTCACAGAGATAGTAAGTGTCTGAGGACTGATTTTCATTCAAGTCTTCATGACTCTAGGCCTAGCATTCTATTCACTGAGCCATCTAACTGCCTTCCGGGTAAATAGAGGTTTAGTGACTTGCCCAAAATCATACAGCTGGTAAGTATCTGAGAAAGCTTCAGTTTATCTGTAAAATGGGGATAGTAATAGCACATCCCTCCTAGGGATTTTTTTTTAATTTGGGGGGGAGGAGAGTTTTTGCTATTTAATAATATTAAAATGTTACTGACTCTTTATGACCTGATTTGGCAAATTTTTGGCAAAGATTCTAGAGTGATTTACCATTTTCTTTTCCAGTTCCATTTTACAAATGAGGAAACTAAGGCAAAAAGGATTAGGTGACTTGTCCAGGGTCACATACCTAGTAAGTAGCTGAGGCCAGATTTGAACTCAGGAAGATGAGTTTTCCTAGCTTTAGGCCTACCATTCTACACATTATGTTATGTAGCTGCTCTTAGAGTTGTTAGGAGTTATGGATTACCATAAAAATGAAGAGGTTACCCATAAAGAGGGTTAGGGTTGCTCTGGAGACCCCAAAATACCAATACACTGAGTCCTGCTGAATGAATTCAACTCAAGTCTTCTCTCAGCCAAAGAAAAGTAAAGTTTATTAAAAGTTCACTTGTATCAGACACAGAGTAAGCCTGTGCTAGGTCATTAGATGATAAAAAAGTAGTTTTTAAATGTTTTTACTCTTGTTATAATATGTGAGCAATTAGTCTACTATTCAAATTCAGTACTGAACAAGCACATCAAATAATTTAGTTTGGTTTTCTCTTTTATCTGAAGTAGACTATAGTAAGTCATTATTTTGGACACAAATGAGGGGGGGAGGGACTTACTTTTCCTTTATTTATTTTAAACCAGCTGTTTGGTGAATTAGAATGCTGGGCCCAGAGTCAATAAGACAGAAGTTCATGTCTGACTTCAAACACTTACTAACAGTGTGACCCTGAACAAGTCATTTAACTTTTATTTGCTTCAAATGTTTTACAGTTTCCTCAAGTGTAAAATGGGGATATTATTATAGCACTTATCCCACAAGATTATTGTGAAGAACAAATGCAATAAAAAAAAATCAAAAAGCATTTAACACAGTGCCTGGCATGTAGTTGGTGCTATATAAATGTTTGTGCCTACCCTCTGCCCATTTTCATTCCACTTTTAATTTTTGTTTTTGTTCAGTTTTTGTTTTTTAACTCAAATGTACTGAAAGGGTGTTTAAGACATGACTCCTCACTTGCTAGAAAATAGTACAAATATAAATGGTAATAGTGTGGTGATCCTATAGGTATTTCCTTTAAATAGAAGAAGGTGCCTGAGAGACTGTCACTTTGTATCTGACTTAGACACAGAGTATGCCTTGCCTGATGGATGTGATTTCAGGAGGGATGAGATGGTCCATTATTCCTCTATTTATCTTCTCCTCACAGGATTTTAATTTGCCAGGTCATTTCCTAAGAATATGTAGAGGAAGAACATGAGGTGGCCTGATAAGTTGGAGTAGGGTTAAGGAGCTAGGAAAGGAGCAAAAAAAGGGAGACAGAGGCCAGCTTTAGAAATTAGTTGAGTTCTTAGCATTCTATTGCCAATTTACATCCTCAGTATTAGGTCTTATTACTTGTAGTTGTGTGAGATTCTCACCCTCTAGATAAATGAATTTCAAGTAAATTCAAACATTAAGTATATTTATTAGATATGTATAAAGCAAATAGCAGTATGGTACAGTACATAAAAGAATAGGCATCAGAGTCAACAAGAAGGGAGTCAAGTCAGAGATCTGCATAATGAGAACCTAGGCAACACATTGTAATGTTAATTAATTTGAATTTGAAGACCCCTTTTTGTATTGGCAAATAAGCCTGTACTTAGCACTTAGTAACTAATCAAACCTTTGTGAAAGAAACAGAAGATATGAACCCCTGTTCCTGATGTAACAGGAAGGGGTGGGCTAAAACAGGAAGTAGCTAATGCTGTGTGTATGTAAGGAAAAGCCCCAGAGAGGAAGAGTCAAAATTTCTTGGGACCAGCATCTGGAGGCAGAGCAGCTACAGAAGAGAAATGAGAATAGAGAAATGATTCACAATTTCCTGAGAACTTGGGCTGGTGGAGCTTCTTCTGAAGAGCAGTCAAGGAGCCCAGGGAACCCTCCCCCACCCCCCTGCACCCCAGGCTGGATAAGGTGATTCTGATTTTTTGAACGAGCTACAGAAGACTGAGGAAGCATGACCAGGATGCTAAGACTTTGTTTGTGGCTTGATCGAGCCTTGAATTCTTGGGAACAAAAATTGTGAAGGATTTGAGATTGACTGGATCCCGTGAACTTCAGTGTGGAGTAGGACTTACACAGAGAGCTGGACAAGGAACTGGGAGCTTTCTGCCTTTAAATCCAGGTAACTGGTGGATTCAGGTAGGAGCTGCCTGCTTCCAGTAAAGATGAAAAGACCTCTCCTTGGATACTGAATAGTGATGAAATTGTGGTTTACTAGTGACCTAGGTGTGGAGGGTCTGTGTAGTTTCTAATGATTGTACTTAGAGATTAATGACACTTCTTAATTGATTGCTGAATAAGTGACTGATGGTGTTAACTTAGTGTGCCCCAATACTGGAAGACTTTGACTATTGTACTTTGAGATGATTGTTCTTTGTTCAAAACTTTGTGGCCACTATGGTAGAAACTATGTTGCCATTTTATTGATAAGCTGTTGTGAATACTATATTGTGATTTTCTGTGATAAGTTGTAATATTGTGAATGCTGTACCTTGATTATCTGTGAATTCTTTGCTTTGATTTGTTATGGAATAAATAGAGTGTTCACTATATTGTGTGATCAGAACCTTAATAGAAAGCTGTTCACAGTAGCATTCTTCTGTAATGCTGCTCGTGCATGATGTTACACATATTGAACAGTCTTAGGAAATACTAAGAATGTAAGTTGCAGGTGGGTGGTCAATTTGTTGTAGTAGAGTAAGTTTCCATATAGGGAGTAACTTAAACTAATAAAATCAAAGTCCTGAACAAAAATAATAGCAAAAAAGTTTGAGGGGGACTTTGCCAGTTGTGGAAATACATTTAAGAAATTAAACAGTCCTTTCACTTGGGGAGTTAGGAGAAGAAGGGAAGGACTACCACATAAGCTGTACATTGACAGGTAAATAAAAGATAATTTAAGGAGATCAAGAACACAGATAATTTGGATGTGGAGTGGTGATCAGGAAAAGCTTCCTGGAGGAAGTGGTAACTAAATTTAGCTATGAGGAAACTAAATGATTCTAAACACTGAGGTGAGGAGAATGTCTAACCCTCTGTTCAGGGAACTGAAAGACTGATTTGACTGGAACAGACAATGCATGAAATAGAATATGATGAAATAAGCTTTAGTAGATAGTTAAATCTATAAATCATTCCCAAATTTTGCTTCCTTGACCTAAAAGAATGACTCTTGTGACTATTAAATTTCTAGTATCATATGTCAGAGGTAGAGGGAATTAACTGCCCAGAAATGGAATCTAGCTACTAGCATGATTTCTTTATCTCTCTAAAAGTTGAGTCATTTCTAGATATCTCTACATGTTCTATACTTCCCTCAAAAATCACTAGAGCTTAAGCCTGACAGGAAAAAAAAGAAAAAAAAAACTTATTACTGTAAGGATTTTCAGTATTCATCACCCATCTCTGTGGGACTCATTCAAGTGACAGTAAATACAAAACCCAGTATTCAAAAATGTGCTCCATTCAGAATTTTCCTGGAAATTGCCCTAATTGTAGTAAAGTCATTACAGAGAAATTATCTGTTTAGAAATCAGCAGGAGATAGTAATATGCTGAAAAATTAGCAAATGAGGTTGACTCTATTGTACACTCTTTTGTCTTTCATTGAGTATCACCTGCAAATAAAGATTTTTTTTTATTCCTTAATGTCTACAGTTTCTTTTCAGTTTATTTTCATGAGATTGCTATGCTGAGGATTTTAATATTCTTAATTATAAAGATTTAATGACTCCCATCTTGAATTCCTCAAAATTGTCTTACAGCTACTGCTAAATTACTACCCATGAACCAGGCCACTGCTAATCTTTCACCATATTTATGAAGCTTGCTTGAGGTATTACCATGAAGTACTACAGTTAAGCTTTGATTGATTAGTCAGAATACTATTTTTCTGGACAATTTAATTCTAGTTAACTCATAACTAATCAGAACCACTCTCTTTTATTCCCCTTTTAGAAAAATTCACCTCTTCTGGAAAATATTTCTAAAGGGCAACAGCCCCTTTCCAGGTTTAGGAAGTCCAATGTAGCAAACATAAAAGGTTCTTTCTTTGGTGATAGAGGATTCTGCAAAGCCTGTTAAGTCATTATTTGAAGCATTCAACTGACTCATTACACCTTCATGAGGTCAGAAGGTTAGCCTCTATATAAATGTCACATCCATCTACTTTGGCACTGGTAGAACAATAGCCCTATTTATTGTCTGTAAAGACAAGTCTTTGCTCAAATGCTGAGAAAATTCTTTTGCCAGTTCTCACCCTACCCTAACACATGACTCCCTGATACCTGCTAGATCCTATTTTAGCTTGTGACTCCACTTTGCAGTTTTCCACTGTGATTTTTTTCCAATTATATGTATCTTGCTCTCAAAGTCAGGTAATCCTTCTGCCTGCAAAACTTGAATTTCTCTAGACTACAGCTCCCAGGACACTTCTGGACTTAGGACAACCCAGCTGCCTATAAAACACAGTCTTGGTGGCTGTATTTATTCCAGAAATGCCAAAGTTATCTCTCTATGTTTAAAAACAAAACCCAGGGGCATAGACAAGATGGCAGAGTAAAAGCAGGAACTTGCTTGATCCCTGTTCCAACCACCTACAATACCTGTAAAAAATGACTCTAAGCAAATTTTAGAGCTATAGAACCCACAAAGTGATAGAAAGAAACAAATTATCTGCTGAAGGTAGTCTAGCTGTCTGACAGGAAGGGTCTATCATACTGGGCTGGGAGTAGAGCACAGTTCTACATGAGCTGCTCTGATCCAGATTCAGCATCCACACTGGCCAAAGTAGACTTCAGGGAAGTGAATCACTGGCAGCTGTGGTGGTTTCCAGACTTCTCAATCCAGAAATGCCAAAGAGAAAGTAAAAGATCAGTAGGGAACTCTGTTGGAATTGGGTGAGAAAACAGAGTGGTCTGGCCCCTGCCCCTGGGGTGGTAGAGGTGGCAGAGTCCTGGTGACTGCAATTGCTGCCCCATGACTGCCTCTGGAGCTCCTGGTCTACACATTGTAGGAGGACCAAGCAACCATTCAGAAGATAACCACTCTTGCTTTGATCTGCTTCAAACTGCATCACAGTTTTGAGTGGTGGTCCTGGGGTAAGGAATGCTATTGTGCCAGAGCTTGTGGTGGCTGTGGAGAGGGCACCCTCCTCATAGCTCTGACAACAACTCTGACAACAAATTGGAAATCCCCCAGCAATTTGGGACATAGATCCCTCCCCTCTGGAAGCAGAGTTCTACCATGGCAAAGAGCTCAAAAATCAAGTAATTGGCTGGCAAGATGAACACACAGCGGAAGTACAATTAGACCATAGAATATTGTGTTGGGGGGACAAAAAAGGATTAAAACACAGAACCAGAAGAAGACAGCAAAGTCAAAACTCCTACATCAAAAGCTTCCAAGAAAAATACAAACTTGTCGTAAGTAATGGAGGAGCTCAAGAAGGATTTTGAAACTCAAGTCAGAGAAGTGGAGGAAAAATTGGGAAGAGAAATGAGAATGATGCAAGAACATCATGAAAAGTGAGTCCACAGCCTTACTGAAGAGAATAACACCTTAAAAAATAGACTAACTCAAACCAAAAAGCCAATGAGGAGAAGAATGCCTTAAAAAGTCAAATTGGCCAGATGGAAAAGGAATTTCAAAAACACAATGAAGACAATAATTACTTCAAAATTAGATTGGAACAAATGGAAACTAATGATTTTATGAGAAATCATCATACTATAAAACAGATCCAAACAAATGAAAAAAATAGAAGTCAATATAAAATATCTCATTGGAAAAACCACTGAACTGGATATAGATCCAGGAGATATATTTTAAAAATTATTGAAGTACTTGAAAACCATGATCAGAAAAAGAGCCTAGAAATTACTCTTCAAGAAATTCTCAGGGAAAAATACCCTGACATGCTAGAACCAGATGGCAAAGTAGAAATGGAAAGAATTCATCAATTGCTTCTGGAAGAGATCCCCAAAAGAAAACTCCTAGGAATATCATACCCAAATTCCAAAGTTCCTAAGTCAAGGAGAAAATGTAATAAGCAGGCAGGAAAAAACAATTTGAGTACTGTGGAAACACAATCAGTATAACACAAGACCTAGCAGCTTCTACATTAAGGGATCAGAGGGTTTGGAATATGATATTCTGGAGGTCAAAGGAGCTAGGATTAAAACCAAGATTAAAACCACGTACCCAGAAAAACTGAGTATAATGCTTCAGGTGAAATATGGTCATTCAATGAAAGAGAAGACTTTCAAGCATACTTGATGAAAGAAAATTTGACTTTCAAATACAAGAAGCAAGAGAATCATGAGAAGATAAAAAGGAAAAAGAAATTATAAGGAACTTATTAAAATTGAACTATTTACATTCCTACATGAAATAAAGATAATTGTAACTCATAAGACTCTTTCTTAGTATGAGGATAGTTGAAAGGAATATATATATATACACACACACATACACATATGTGTGTACATATATGTGTATACATACATATAGATGTATGTATAGGAGGGCACATGTGTATATAAATGTATATGTGAATGTTTGTGTTTGTGTGTATATGTATACATAGAGTGCATAGGACGAGTTGAATTTGAAGGGATGATATCTAAAAAATAAAATTAAGAGGTGAGAGGAATATATTCAGAGAAGGAGAAAGGGAGAGATAGAACAGGGTAAATTATCTCACATAAAAGAGGCAAGAGAAAACTATGGAAGAGAAGAACAGGAAGGTGAAAGGGAATGGGTCAACCTTACTCTCATTGGATTTGACTTAGGGAGGGAATAACATACACACTCAACTGGGTACTTTACAGGAAAGAAGAAAGGGAATAAAGGGGGGGGGTGTGATAGCAGGGTTGGCAGATTGGGGAAAAGGGTAGTTAGAAAATAGTTAGAAGTTGAAAATGGACAGGGTCAAAGTAGAAAACAGAATAAGTGGGGGGGCATGATAGGATGGTGGGAAGTATAGTCTTTAACAACATAACTACTATAGAAATATTTTGAATAACTACACATGTACAGCCTATATTGAATTCTTATCTTCCCAGTGGGGGTGGGTAAGGAGGGAAGAAGGGAAAGAATCTGGAAGTCAAAGTTTTAAAATCAAATGTAAAAAAATGTTTTATACTTGCAACTGGGAAATAAGATATACAGGCACTGGGGTATAGATATCCATCTTGCCCTACTAGAAAGTTGGGGGAAGGGTGGGCTAGGAAATAAGAAAGAACAGATTAGGGGAAGGGGTATTCAGTAGGCTTGCTATCTTGGGGTGGGGATAAGGGAAAGATGGTGAGAAAATTTTTACCTCAAAATCTTGAATGTTGGAAAGTAAAAATTAAGAAATTGAAAAAAAATTAATATATCACATTATAATATAAAACAAAAAAAAACCCAACATACACATCTTTTCTTGAAATTTTCCTCTTTTTCCTCAAAAGTAGAGTATAAGAATTTTTTTTTCCAAAAACCAAGCAAAAACAGATCCAAGTTTAATTGGCATTCAGTTAGTTGATTTAAATAAAGCTAGAAATGTTATTTTTTCTTTATTTTTTTAATTATTAGAATTTTGTTAAACAGCTTAAGAAAATAAATTTCCTTCAGGTGAACACAATATTGGCTTCATTTATAAGGTCTTAGACATAAGACAACATTTGTTGTTCCTTTTGTGATGTGGCACTGAGGCAAGTGTTCTTAAAGAACAGCTGCATAAGGCTTGAAACCAGCTACCAAATTAAACGTTAAGATGTTGCTTCTAAGAAAGAAATTGAGGAAGAAACCTAGCTGAGACATTATCTCAACAGTTTTAGCAAATGAGTCCAACACATACTAGATAACTTTTACTGGTTTTAAAAATCAGGACTGGATAAAGGTGTGATTCTATAACAAATAAATGTCATAATACACTTAAGTCTTAGAGTCATTAAGTAGACAAATACAGCCCCAAACAATTTATAATGAGCCCACTTTTCTACCTCCTATGGTGCAGAGCTGGTTGTTCTAAATCTTTCTGGGCAATTCTTCCAGTTATATAGGAAGTTGGGTTATTGTCTTCCCTCCCTCTCTCACACTTATAAAAGTGACTGCCAAAATAGGGAATTGGTTGGACTTGGCCCTGCCTTTTCCCTGAGCAGAACACTCACTAGAGCATTCTCTCTGTCATTCAAGGAGAGTTCCATCAAAATTGAGTGTTTCCTTTCCTAAGCTCAAGTGAAAGTGACAGAGGAAACTCGATTCACTGGTAACCTCATTTGCTTGGGTTTCCAATTTCTTGATAAGTAACTCTCAAATAAGTGGGAGATACCATTGAGAGGGGAAAGGAGAATTTTCTTCATCCTTTAATATGGCAGGCATTTCCCAAGTCCCAAGAAGCAGCAGAGATTTAGATTAAAAATTACCTTTGACTCAGGGATATACATCTACTTCAGAATTTTTTATATTATATTCCTCATGAAGACAATTTCCCATCAGAGAAGTAGGTTTGCATATATTTGATATAGGATATTCTGGGTTAGGAGAATTCATCTTCTATTGAAAAAATCATTGCTGGCCCTGTAATTCAATAGTGCTAGGGAGTTTTCTTGGGGTGCTGAAAGGTTAAAATATCTTGCTAAGGGAAAGAAAGTCAGGCCGTGTCATAAACAGAATTTCCCAAAAGTCTTCTGGGTTGTACAGTCAATCCCTGTGTCATTGACTTTCCTCAGTGAGATAGACTATATAATTTTGTTATACATTATTCCTTCAAAATGATGCCTTAAATTTCATATTAGATAATCTTTACTTTGTTCTTCTGGGATTATGCTAACAGTCTACATTTCTATAGCAATCCTTCTCCCTTTCTTCCTCATAGTATAAAGGTAACTCTGGATTCTCAAAGGATATTTTAGGAAATTTCCAAAGTCCAACAGATCCTACAAAGGTGTAAAGACTTGAAGCATGAACCAGATTACTGGCTGTACATCATCTGAGAACACTGAAGATCATTCTCATTGTAAAATTATATTTACTCTGTGTCTGTACTTGTAAAGGAAATGCATTTGTTAGCAGCTTAGTGGGATGTCACTCTGTGGGGGTTAAAGGGTGGAAGAGAATACATTTGGAAATGATGGAATCCTAAAGCTACTCCCAGTCCCTGTAGTCTAACTTCCTTATAGGCCCCACTGAACAGCTGGCTCACTGCCCCTACCTAGTCACTAACCACTCCTCCACCCCACTCAATATCTTAACTTCATATATGCCTCATTGCTCACTAGAACAACAGGTGCATGCATGTACTCATATTTCCCACAGAAACAGCAGGTGTGTCCATGTGATAAATACCAGTCACTGTCTCTAGCTAGCCACTGCCACCGAGCCCATTCCTCATATTTCCCACAGAAATGGGTGTGTTCATGCACTCAACCTCAACCACATTATTTATCTTGACCAGACCAGACCACAATAACTAGCTAATCAGAAGACAGCACCACCAAACCCCAGAAGGTGCCCACCTGTTATAGTAATGGAATTTAAAGATCCCCATGCATTGGCTTGGTTTTCTGGTTGAGTGTTAAACCCAGAGCTTGTGAATCCCACTTGTGGGAAGGACTTGTTGATGTGAAAAGAGAGGGCTGAACTGAGAGGAGCTGGTGCCGTGGATTTGGAGAGGCAAAAGCAGAGGAAGAGAGGCAGAAGAAGTTTTGAAAGCAGAATCATGGGGGGGGAGAGAGAGAGAGAGAGAGAGAGAGAGAGAGAGAGAGAGA
>NW_027185601.1:1879816-1887936 GCF_028583685.1 Petaurus breviceps papuanus | reverse complement strand
GAGAGAGAGAGAGAGAGAGAGAGGATTGCTGCTGAGGGCCAGTTCTAGCTGCCCAGCACTTTTTAGAGCTGCCACTGGGAGCTGCCAAGGACTGAGGAGACATGGCTGTGATGTTGGTACTTTGTCTGTTTTGATGATGTTTTGCCAGATTTGTCTGCTGGTGAAGGACAGTGCTATTGTTGCAGAGGTCCTGGAACCTTGCTGTTGGTTTAGGGGTCCCGAGAGTGTTCTGCAGACAGAGAGTGAATTGTGTCCACTGGTGAAGGACAGTGCTGTTGTTGCAGAGGTGTTGGAAACTTGCTGTTGGTTCAGAAGCCCTGAAGAAGAATTTTCTTATTGTATGTTTACAGAAATCCTGGAAGATGTCCTGCTAATGTTTTCAGGGGTCCTAGGACTGTTCTGCAGACAGAGAATGAATCAATGAGGACACTGGCAATGTATCTTGTGGCCTTGTTAAGCTTTGTCTCCCCAGCAACAGAGATTGCTGAGAACTTGCCTCAGATGAAGAAAAGACCTCACTTTGGGTATTAAAAGCTGTGATGATATCTTAACCTTGTTGTAAGTCAGGGGTAGATGGCCATTATGTTCTCTACTGCTCCTTTTGAGAAAGTGCTTAGCATTAACTGATGATATTTGGAATTCAGTTGTGATCCAGGTTGGGAGACTTTTGACTTTTTTTTTTGCTCTGTGACTGACCAAATGAATGTACTTTGTTTATGTCTGGAAACTAATATCCATTTGAGAAGAGGGTCTTTGGGATTGACTAAATGAATGTACTTTCCGGGGGTGGAGTAGTACTTGGAAATTGTTGAATTACACTTGGTAAATGCTGTATTTTGATTTTTTCTGTTCTTAATTTGTCACTGAATAAAATGGAGAGTGGCTATGCTGGTATTGTGAACCTTGGAAGTTACCTTTGCTTGGCATTACACCACCCTAACATAGAGCCTTAGCAGTAATAGTAAAGGACTGACCTAGAATCAACTTACAACATAGAAGGACTTATTACAATGTTATTATTATATATACATCCCCTGCAACTTTTTTTTTCTCTACACATTGTGGGTAATCATATGTGCAGTTGCATTGAGGCTGGGACCCCTCCTCTACTACCTAATCCCTTTACAAATCCTTCTTGCCTTTTTAATATTCATAATTTCTGTTATGTAATTGCATCTCTACCCTATAAAAATCCCTCTTGCTCTCTCTGAAGTTTCTGGCTCCTTTTGGAACTTAACCTGCTTCATGAGAGATGCTAATTCTGACCCTTCCCACTGAAGGGTTTTTGGCATCTTTGTGTGGGCAGAGCCTAAAATGCAACAGAAAGACTCATCACCAGAAAGTTCACAAAGTTTTTAGTTCTTTGTGGACAACAAGTTCAGAATATTGCTTACTTAATTATGGAGGAGTTATAATATGTGTTGGCAGAAGGCCCATCCAAATGTTCAAAGTCATGGACTTCTCAAAGTATTGAAGGATATTAATTATGCTCTTAGGCCATTAGAGAATTACATTTTCCTGCCATGCATCAATTTGACAAAGTGATCATCAAGAATTTGATAGCTATGGCATTTTTAAACTATGCTAGCTCTGGTGACTGATTTAGCACTTGGTTTTCTCTCAGGAGACAGTGAGAGTCTGTGCTAATGTTTGTTCTTTTATCAATATACTCTTGTGTGTGGGAGATGGGGTGGGGGAGGGGATGCACAGGCAAGTACAATCTTAAGTGGACAATCTTTAGAACACAGGTCTGTGTATGCATTTGCAAAGGAAAATAAATTATTAAGAGCTAAGTGGGATGTCACAATGGTGAGTGATAGGGTATGCAGTTAACAAGAAAAAACTTGTTTAAAATGCATTGTCTCTGTACTAGAGAGGAATTAGGCTAAGAAACTGAAAGGATAACAGCACCTCAGATTACTGAGTATCAAAAGAAGTCTTTTAAACCTAGCCCATAATCTGAGGAATGAAATGCTTCTACAACATCCCTGAACTGTGCTTATCAATCAAATTGTGCTAGAAAAATATATGCCATCTCTTAATTAGAATGCAGTTAATTGAAATGCTGATATATATTTTAAATTTTAATTAATTAATTGATTTTTAATTGTCAACATTCATTTCCACAAAATTTTGAGTTAAAGTATTTTTCTGCCCATCATTCCCAAGATAGCAAGTCTACTGAATTCCCCTTCCCCCAATCTGTCCCCTTTTATATCTCCACGCATCAACCAATCCCCCACCCCTGACTTTCTAGTTGGGCAAGATGGATTTTTATACCACAGTGCCTATATATCTTATTTTCCAGGTGCATGTAAAAAACAATTTTTTAAAAAATTTGTTTTAAAACTTTGAGTTCCAGATTTTTTTCTTTTCTTCCCTCCTCACCCACCCCCACTGTGAAGATAAGCAATTCAGTATAGGTTGGTCATGTGTAGTTACCCAAATCATTTCCATAATTGTTATATTGTGAAAGACTAACTATATTTCCCTCCATCCTATTTTCTCCTTTGACCCTATACCTTTTCAAAAATGTTTGCTTCTAACTACCCTCTCCCCCAATCTTCCCTCCCTTCTATCATCCCCCTTCTTATCCCCTACCCCCTATTTTCCTGTGGGGTAAGATACCCAATTGAATGTTTATGTTATTCCCTCCTTAAGCCAAATTAAATGAGAGTAAGGTTCCATTCCCTTTCACCTTCCTGCTCTTCCCCACCTTTGTAACAGTTTTCTCTTGTGTCTTTTATATGAGATAATTTACCCTAATCTATCTCTCCCTTTCTCCTCCCAATAAATTCCTATCTCATCTCTTAATTTTATTTTTTAGATATCATCCCTTCAATATTCAACCCATCTTGTGATCTCTATGTATACATGAACATACATATGCCCACACTCACATATATATTTAAATACAAATACACCCTCCTATACATGCATATATATGTATGTATACATATATAATATATATTGCCTTCAACTATCCTCATACTGAGAAAAGTCTTATGAGTTACAATGATCATTTTTCCATGTAGGCATGTGAATAGTTCAACTTTGATAAGTTCCTTATGATTTTTTATTCCTGTTTACTGTCTCATGTTTCTCTTCCTGTATTTGAAAGTCCAATTTTCTGTTCAGTTCTGGTTTTTTCATCGAGTGTTTGAAAATCCTCTATTTCATTGAATGACCATATTATCCCCTGAAGCATTATACTCAGTTTTGCTGGGTAGGTGATTCTTGGTTTCACTCCTAGCTCCTTTGACCACTGGAATATATATATTCCAAACCTTTCAATCCCTTAATGTAGAAGCTGCTAGGTCTTGTGTTATCCTAATTGTGTTTCCACAATATTCAAATTGTTTCTTCTTGACTGCTTGCAGTATTTTTTCCTTGACCTGGGAATTCTGGAATTTGGCTATAATATTCCTAGGAGTTTTCATTTTGGGATCTTTTTCAAGAGGCAATTGGTGAATTCTTTCAAAAATTTTTTTGCCCTCTGGTTCTAGAAGATCAGGAAAATTTTGTTTGATAATTTCTTGAAAGATGGTGTCTGGGTTCTTTTTTCATTAGTGGCTTTCAGGTAGTCCAATAATTTTTTAATTATCTCTCCTACATCTATTTTCCAGGTCAGTGGTTTTTTCCAATGTGATATTTCACATTGCCTTCTATTTTTTCATTTGCTTCGATTTGTTTAATAGTATCTTGATTTCTCATGAAGTCATTAGTTTCCATTTGCTCCAATCTTAGTTTGAAGGAGTTATTCTCTTTAGTGAATTTTTGAAATTCCTTTTCCATCTTGCAAATTTGGCTTTTTAATGCATTCCTCTCCTCATTGGCTTTTTGGGCCTCTTTTGCCATTTGAGTTAGTCTACTTTTTAAAGTATTATTTTCTTCAGTGTATTTTTGGGTCTCCTTTATCAGGCTGTCGACTCTCTTTTCATGATTTCCTTGCATCATTCTCATTTCTCTTCCCAATTTTTCTTCCTCTTTTCTCACTTGGTTTTCACAATCCTGTTGAGCGCCTCCATGGCCTTTAACCAGTTCATATGTTTTTGGGGGTTTTTGATGCGGGAGTTCTGACTTTGCTACATTGTTCATACTCCTTGCCTTCATCCTTTTTGTCCCCCAAAATCATTCTATGGTCTGTTTGTGCTTCCTGTGCTTGCTCATATTGCCAGCCAATCACTCGACTTTTTAGTTCTTTGCCACAGTAGCACTTTGCTTCCAGAATGGAGAGAGCTTTGTCCCAAATTGCTGAGGTTTTCACAGATGCTGGCGCTATTAGGAGAGCAATGTCTCTACAACCCTCACAAGCTCAGCTCACACACCCTGGACCACCACCCAAGACTGTGATCTAGATCCAAGCAGGTTAAGGCAAGAGTGATTACCCTCTGAATTGTCGCTTGTTCCCCCTACATTTTGCAAGGCAGCAGCTGCTGAGGCAGCCATACGGTGCAGCCACCATGCCACTGCTGCTTCTTGCTCTGAGGGGCAGTAGCCAGACTGCACACTTGGTTCCCCCTGTTCCAACAAACTTCCACACTGACCTTTTACTTTGTCTTTGGCATTTTATGCATTGAGAAGACTGGAGGCCACCAGCTGCTCATTATTCACTGTCCTGAAGTCTGCTCTGGCTGCTGCTGTTCTGGGTCACCCTGGAGCTGGAACTGCACATCTCCTGGAACTGTACTAGGCTCCCAGCATGCTGTGATAGACTTTTCCTGTTGGCATGCTGGGCTCTCTTCAGAGGGCGATTTGTTTCTCTCTGTGACTTTGTGGGTTCTGTAGCTTTAAAATTTCTTTAGAGTCATTTTTTATAAGTATTGGAATTATTTGGAGCTGGAGCCCAAGCCAAGTTTGTGCTTCTATTCTGCCATCTTGTCTTCCCCCCATCATATTTTTCAAATAAACTGCTATCTGAGTATGATCTCCTACACTCTTTTACTTAGGCAATTGACTGGGGCTAGAGGGAAGGGTTATAGACATAGGACAATTTACTTTGTACTTCAATATGTGATATAATAGATGTAGATGATTGCTCCAAAGGGACAGAATAAAACCTTCTTATATCTTCATCCCCTGAGTGTCTCTTGTTCAAGTCCTCCACAAAAGAATATTCATTTCAGAGGTAGGGTCCATCCAATGTGTAAGGGGCTTTTTTTCTGGATCACTTGATATTGAATAGGGGTCAAAAAGGATTAAACAGAATAAATATAGTTCCTCCTTTTTAACTAAATGAAGGACAACTACCTTTTCCAGGCACCAGTTTCTTCCAAGGTATTTTTAAACATTATTGTTCTCAAGCAATTCATAAGTAGGTAAAAGGCTTTAATCTACTCATGCTCACCATGTATCACCCTGATATCCCTTGAGTTACCTGGAGTCTTAATTCTTTATAGACTGTAATTTTCTGTGTTTTTCAATTACAAAACCTCTGTTAAATATAGCATTGATATTTTCCCCTAAAACATTTTGAAAATGTGTTCTCTATAAAATTGTATTTTGTTTGATTACCCTAGCATATTTTTACAATTAAAATCTATCTATCTATCTATCTATTTATCTATCTATCTATCTATCTATCTATATATCTATCTATCTATCTATGTGTATATATGTGTGTACACATATTGTATGTATATATTATATACATATATAAAATCTGTTTTACTTCCCAGTTAATTATAAATTCCCAGTTCAATCTCTGAATTTTTAGTTTTCTCAAATAACAAGTCAAATCAAATAAATTAAAGTGAACCCACAGATTAAGACTACACAAGCCCACTCTCTATTACACCCATGTTCTGTGGGTGACTTGTAATTTTTCAGAGACTTTGCCATTTCATGACTTAAAGTCATATGCAATCATATGCATAATATATATTGTTGTTGTTCAGTCATTTCAATCAGGTACAACCCTTTATGACCCTATTTGAGGTTTTCCTGGCAAAGAAACTACAGTGTTTTACCATTTGCTTCTCTAGCTCATTTGACAGATGAGGAATTCAGGCAAACAATGTTAAGTGACTTGTACAAGGTCAAACAACTTCTAAGTGTCTGAAGCCTGATTTGAATTTATGAAGAGGAAGCTTCCTGATTCCAAGTCCAGTGTTCTAACCACTGAACAATGTAGCTTCCCCCAAAATATATATTTTTGATATGAATTAATTTAGTCTCTCACCAAACTTTAACTTTTTTACATCATCATTTCTGCTTTATTAAATAGAATAATTCATAATCTTCAACCTTTGTCCTTTACAATATTTTAAGCCAATTTAATATTTACCATTTTTACCTTTTCATGCCATTTATTAACTTGGCAAAATTATCATCAAGCATTTCATAGTTAAGGCACTTTTTGTATTCTCCTAGTTGTGGTGATTGAATTATCAGTTGCTTTTCCTGAGAAATATTGATTGTCTGTGTTTATGATTTAAAAAAATTGTCAATAACCTCTTTTTTGGTGTCAGCAATATTCAGGGGACAAATGAGTATGAAAACCGTATCAACAGGAAATACTTGATTTTGCTGAGCAGAAATATATCAGTCTTGGACAAAACTGTTTTGGAGTACAAGCTTACTTCGAACACATTAGAGAGAGTTTGAGCATTGCTGTCTCATAAAATGAAAAGAAAATGTATAAATGAGCTTGAAAGCTTGGCTCATGATACAACTGAGATAGATTATCCCTAGAGCATTTTTAAATGAATCTTGTAGGAAAAATATCTATATATAATAGATCAGATTAAGTAAAGTTTCTATAAATATTTATTCTCATCTTTGAGATTAGACAGATGTGCACTGATTGGTTCCAGAGGGCAGAACAAGGATCAATGCATAGAATTTGCAAAGTTGAAGATTTCAGTCTAACATTGTCTCATCAGCCTAGCTTCTCTCATCTACCAGGTATGTGACCCTTAGAACATTTATAACAAAGCTATCACATGTACAACTGAACCAGCAATCATTCAGTCAAAAATTTCCAAGTATATTTACATAGTAACTTCCTCTCACTCCCCGCCACCTCCATAAAATAATGGTTAGAGTTAGCTACTCTGGAGGTAGGTGTGGGGTGGGGGAATGACAGATCACTTTTGTCCTTGGGGCAGGGTGGAGAAGAACCTCATTCCTCCTTTTCATTTTTGGTGGGTCAGAATGATCACATGTTATGAGGTGGCAAAAAATTATTTGTATCGTAGGCCTCATCATACTATCTTTCCTCCAAAAGCCCACACTTCTTCTGGATTTCCCTATTTCTGTCCAGGGCATTTCCAGTCTTCTAAATGAAAAGGATTAACACATCAGTGTCATTCTTAACTCCTCATTCATTCTCACTCACTCACCCCATGTATCAGATTTCTTGCCAAGACTCATGTTTTTTATATTCTCAACATCTCTCATATAGGTCCTCTGTTGTCCACTTACAAATCTGTCACTATAATTCAGGCCCTTATCACCTTTCCCATGAAAGAATTTAATGGACTCTTGATTTATCTCCTTGCCTCTAGTCCCTTGCCATTCCAATTCATCCTCATTGCCTTAGTTTAAACATTTTTCCTAAACCATAAGTCTTAACATTATCACCTCTCCTCTGCCAGTAATTCCACTCAATTCATTACAGTGACTCCCTATCATCTCTAAAAATCAATATAAACTTTTCTATTTCTCATTTGACACTTTTCATAACCCCTTCCCATACTACCTTTCTAGATTTTTTATGTTTTACTCTTCTACATGCATTCTACACACCAGTTATTTTGGACTACTGTTTTTTTTTTACACATGATGCTCCATTTCCTATATCTGTGTGTTTGCATTGGACATTCCCCATCCCTAGAATGTTCACCTTCCTCAACTTTCTGCTTCTTGGATTCCTCAGTCACTGCCAAAACTCAGTTCAAAGGTCTCTTTCTATGAGAAATTCTGTCATCCCCACATGTTATTGCTTTCTCTTCCAAGGTTAGAGTAACTTTATACAAATATATATATGTATATATATATATATAGTGTATATGTGCATCCATCCATCTATCTATCCATCCATCTGTCTATCTATGCATCCATCCATCCATCCATCCATCCATCCATCCATCCATCCATCCATCCATCCATCCATCCAT
>NW_027185601.1:1825511-1879806 GCF_028583685.1 Petaurus breviceps papuanus | reverse complement strand
CATCCATCCATCCATCCATCCATCCATCCATCCATCCATCCATCCATTTATCTATTGCAAATGCTACACATACTTTCCCCCTATTGCAATGTCAATGCCAGGCAAATGAGACAGGGACTTTTTTGTTTTTCATATCTGTATCCCTAGCACCTCATTGTCCCTGACACATTGCAATTGTTTTATAAATACTTGCTTGTCCGCTTAGTTGATTATAAGCAAAAGATCAGATTTGTGAACCTCTATGGAAAGAACACTGACTATAATGTCAGGGGACTTGGCTTTAAATTCTGTTTCTGATCTATATTGTCTGTATGCACTTGCACAAATCATGGAGCATCCTTGTTTATCAGCTTCCTCATCTGTAAAATAAAGGGGCTGAATTAGTCTTTGGGTTCCCTTCCAATTGTTGTGAACTCATGTATCCTCCTCTAATGTCATAATTCACAAGTAAATGTAAATATTAAATTGCTTTGGGGGCTATCCAACCTCAATCAATCAAAGATATTTTATCTTGTCTTTAAAACCCAAGAAGTCTATTTCAACCAACCACTGGTCTCCTTTTATGTCACAGTACTGCCATCTTTGTTATGCACAATGACATAGGTGATGTTCTATTTTTTATGCAAATAGAACACTACTGTGTTTATGTAAATGGACCACCGAAGTCTTCTCTATTTCTAACCATAAAAATTATTATCCAGAATTTAATCTAAATATTAAGTTTTAAGTCTTTCTTTTTCTCCATCAAGAATTCTACACCTGGTATGTATGCAAACTCTCACCATTTAGAAACCTACTTTTTCCCCCTCATCATTTAAATTTAGTCCTTTAGTTGCCTTAATGGACTTAAGCCAAAAGAGTGGCAATTTCTAGCCCCAATATTATATCACATTCATTGTTAAGTCTTTGGAGAATGGTTCAGTTAACATTTTTCATATCTCCTGCACAAAGCACTTTATGTGAGTATAATGTTACAGCGAGTTTAATCTGACTAACAGTGACATAGTTTAATGCTTAATAAATTCTCTGGTTTGCAAACCAACTGAATGCAGCAAACTAAGTGACAAGGTGATTGGTATATCATTGCTCATAGTGATTTATGCCAAAGCATTATAATTACATTCCTTTCTTTAGGACATTTCATGCCCAGAATGTATATCAGGGTGTCTTCAGCCCTTGAGCTTATACTATTGCTGTGCTAGTGTCACATTTAGTTTTCATTGGTTAGAGTAATAATGTGCAGATGATGTGTGATGATGACCCCAAGAAAAATCGATAAAAATTTCTTACTTTGACATTCTTATGGTAAGAATATTGCAATACACAGTATTTCTTGAGGTTCATTCACTCTTGCAGTGACATGGTTCTATTAACATGTGCGATGTGAGGCAGTATTAAGGAGATTCATATGTGACTTGAGCAAGAGATCAAGACAAAAAATATGGATGCTGGAATGTGAGCTTTTCAAGAATACATGTTTAGGGAAACATATATACAAATAAGAATGCATATATAATGAATTATCCTTGTAGATTGGCTGACTGAATTGTTTTCCCCCATTTCTAGCTGTGTGCCAAGCCCTAAAAGTACTGGAGATTATAAGCACGATAGTAGATTCTTTCTGAGTTCCTAGGACTCTGAAGGAGTTATGTGTCCTTGGTGTTTTTAATACTGGCTTGACCTGGTGCTTCTTGAGGTCACAAAATCTGTCTTGAAAGAAGCATAGCAGTTGAATAACGGGGATAAGTGTAAGAAAATAATGAAATATCAAATGAACAACATATTAAAATATTTTGAGAATCTTAAAGTGCTACAAATTCCTGGCTATTATTTTTATTCTTATTACAAGACTCAGCAAACTATACAGTGCTGTTGAACTTTCTAGAACAATCTAGAATGGCAAAAATATTTTAAAATATTATTTAGATATTATCCTATCATATTTTTATCTACAAATACACATTATGCACATATGTGATACATGTAAATTATGTAATGTGTGTATATGGTCTCTTGTTTTAAATCTATGGTTGTATAAAATGTGTACATTCAATTTAGAGATATGCCTGTATGTGAATTCATAATGTGAAATCATTTGTGTGAATGTTGTAATGTATGTGTGTGCACTATTTATTTCCTGGGAACTATAAGAGATGTAGGTGAAAAGGTTCTGGATTTGGAATCAGAGGACGTGGATTCCAATCCTGATTTTGGTGCTTAAACCATTATATCCATAGTTAGGTCACATAACCTCTCTGAGTCTAAGTTTCCTGATCTGCAAAAATAAAGGCATGGATATAATCAACCAAGCAAGCAATTAATTAATTAATCAGATACCTATTACTATCTTTGAAATCTAAACATAAATCCATGAGAACAAAAAGCTAGAGAAATAAATACTCATTGAATATAGTATTATGGAGATGCAACCCTGATTTGTTTCCACAGAAATAAAATCATCAATGGAAAAAATGTTTGTTAGAAATATACTCTGTTTTTGATGAGTATGAAGGGATATTTAGAATGGAAATTAATTGTGATAAAGTATCACCATGCTCAAGGAGTTCACACATTATTTGGGGAAATTAAACACATATACTTAAATGCTTAGCAAATTTATTCATCAGGTAGAGTTATTCATGCAAACTTAATTGCATACTGAAATCCCTATATATCTTAGTATAGTGCCCTTATGAGGTGATCGGGTCAAAAAATAAAATTAGCACCTGATAGCCACCTTTGTAGTAATGAGCCTATTGATTAGGCTGGCTAAGTGAATATAGGTGACCCTTGATATGGATCTCCCATGAAAAAGCCCCTCACACATAGTATGGCAGAAATTGGGCATAGACAAATATCTAACACTGTACACCAAAATAAAGTTGAAATGGGTGCATGTTCTACATATAAAGGCTCATAATATAAGCAATCTGGGAGAGTAAGGGATAGTTTACCTGGCAGAACTATGGAGAGGGGAAGACTTCATGACAAAACAAGAGTTAGAGAGCAGTATAAAATACAAAATGGATAATTTTGATTACATTAAATTGAAAAGGTTCTGTACAAATAAAGCCAGTGTTACCAAGATTAAGAGGGAAGTAGAAAATTGGGAAAGCATTTTTACAACCAGTGTCTCTGATAAAGGCCTTATTTCTAAAATATACAAAGAATTGAGTTGAATCTATAAGAGTACAAGCCACTCCCCAATTTATAAGTGGTCAAAGGATATGAACAGGCAGTTCTCAGAAGATGAAATTAGAGATATCACTAAGCATATGAAAAAATGTTCTAAATCACTATTGATTAGAGAAATGCAAATCAAAACAACTCTTAGGTACCATATCTCACTTGCCAGATTGGTTAAGATGACAAAACAGGAAAATGATTAATGCTAGAGAAGATGTAGAAAAATTGGAACACTAAAGCATTGTTGGTGGAGTTGTGAACTGATCCAACCATTCTAGCGAGCAGTCTGGAACTATGCCCAAAGGGCTACAAGTAAGTTTATGCCCTTTGACCCAGCAATAAATACCACTTGTAGTGTTATATCCCAAAGAGTTCAGAAAAGTGAGAGGAGCATCCATATATACAAAAATATTTATCATAGCTCTTTTTGTGGTGGGAAAGAATTAGAAATCATGGGAATGCCCATCAATTTGGGATAGCTAAACAAGTTGTGGTATATGAATGTAATGGAATAATACTGTGCTATAAGAAATGAGGAGCAGATGGACTTCATAATAACCTGCAGAGACTTATATGAACTGATGCTGAGCAAAAAGAGCAGAACCAGGCAGCCCATTCTATTGAAGTTAGTGTCACACTTACAACCGGCACAGACTTGAGTCACACTGCTCTTCATCTTAATATCTGTGGGGATAGCATACACGCCCTTAAATAAATTATGTAAATGAGAGGACAAGAGTGAAGAAAACCTAGGTAGCTGGGGATAACTCACAACTCTAGATTATAGGCTTCCTTGTGATAAGTTTATTCAGAAACACCTACACCCCAAGAAAACACTTCTTTTTGCCTGAACTGACTATCCAGTTGTTTGAGCATTGATTCTCCACACTTTCTAGCTTGACACATCTTTGTTTCTCTTTTTGAAAAAATGTAAAAACTCTTTCAACTTAAAATCACACTATTATTTTTTTTCATTTTTTTAATTTGTGGAATAAAACAAGCATTTCTATAACATACTAAAATTAAAAAAATGGATTATACATGAAAATGTAAATGTACTATGTAAAACTTGCTATTCTTTCAAATATATAATAAAGTTATTATGTTAAAATTTTCCCTTTTTCTTCTTATCTCCCCCCATGCTGTCCTAGAGATGGCTACCATTTGACACAAATACATATGTGCATACATATTTGTGTCTAATGGCATATACACGCATGTAAAATCATTCTATACATTTATTTATCAATTCTTTCACTGGATGTAGATATTGTCTTCCTTCATACATCTTTTTAAGTTAATTTGGGTATTTATAATAATGAAAGTGACTTATTCAATCAAAGTAGTTCTTCTTGAAACAATCTTTGCTGTTACTGTGTAAAATGTTCTCTTTCTATTCATTTCACTTTTCATTATTTTGTGCAAGTCAATTCATGTTTTTATAAGATCATCAAGCTCATCATTTCTCATAGCACAATAGCATTTCATCACAACCAGGTAATGCAATTTATTCAGACATTTCCCAACTGATGGGCACCCCCCCACACACACACAATTTCCAGCTCTTTGTCATCACAAAGATAGCTGATATCAATATTTTACAATATATAGGTTCTTTTAATTTTTCCCTAACCTAACATCTTTGGAAAGAGACCTAGTAGTGCTATTGCTGGGTCATAGGGCACAATCTCACTATTCTTAAAAAAGATATTTAGAAAATGCTGACTCTTAATCTGAATAGCAGTTTCATTTAAGCCAGAGAATTACAAATTTCATTAGGTGTACTATTTCTGAACTCCCCAGATCTACCAGTGAGTTCTCCATTTACCATGATGTTGAATAAAATGGAGCTCACAGAAATAGTTCAGCCTGATGCTTTGGACAAGGAAAAAAAAGTCTACCTCTTTGCAGAAGTGATACCTGCATTTTCCCTTTCTGTTTTTTCTTCTCAGACAAGAAAGGGATGACATTGTTCTGAAATACTTCACCTATCTTAAACATTAGGTGGTACTGTAGACAGTAACTTCAAGTGAAAGCTTTATTTATTTAATAAGTAACTAATAGCCAAAGTCTTTTCCTCCCAGCTATATATCCCAGCTCTTGATTCAGATCTTTTACAACAGATCTGGCAATCTGATTTTGGTCCCATTTTGTTTATTTCTCTCCTGTCGTTTTTTTTTCAATCATACCTCAGCTTCTCTTCCCAATAGTACTGGCTTGTACAATGAAAAATTTTGAGACAGGTGGAGATATATAGTTGTTTGGGGTATAATTGAGGGAATTACTCTATGCTTTGTACTAGATGCCCTATGGACTCTTAAAATCAAGAAACTGTTATATAAAACCACTTATTTTTTGGATAGTCCATAATATTTCAAAGAAAAATAGTTCATATTTCTCTTCCCCATATAACTAATTGAAATAATGGCTTTTCACATTTCATATTTCCCATGTTTTCAGATGGTCTCATAAGCAAATATTGTTTCATTAACAATGCTTTCTTTGTGGAAACTATCAATGGAATTCACGTCATTTTGAAATCATTACCACCTTTTACTATTAACATTATGTGTACATTATTGTCTTTCTGTTCCCAGAAACAAGGTCTGATTTCTTTATATAATCTTTTTTATTACATCCAGCACCACTTCACCAAAGCTAAGAACAGACCATAACTTAAAGACAATCTTGTTTAACTTCTGTACCTGAACAAGAATTTCTTCTACCATAATTCCAACAAGTAGTCAGGCAGGCTTTGATTAGGGGTACCTATTGAGGGGGACCCCACTAGCTTTTGAAGTAGCTCATTTCACTTTAGGGCAGTTCTGATTATTAGGGAGCCAACACATATCCTGCTGTCACATCTATCAATTAGTCTTAATTCTACCCTCTGAGGACTGAGCAGTTTGAATCCTTCTTGCACATAATGGTCTTTTAAATACTTGAAGAGAATTACCATATCCCCTGTATTTCTTCTGTTTTTTTATGGTAAATACCACAAGGTCTTTCAAGCACTTCTTGTATAGCATATTTTCAAGTCCTCTGTAGCATTTTCAAGGCCTTCAACTAGGTTTTTCATATTCTATGAGTACCAGTAAAACTATCCAACTGTCATCCCTTGCTGTTAGTTACAGGAACAACTCTACCTCCTTTCTGTTTATAGTTTCTTAGATATCCTTTACATGACTTTTCATATTTAAATAACAGAAAGGTCCTGCAGCCATCTCTGACATATGTCATTCTCCTTTGTCCTGCTATCTATAACTTTAATTCTTTGGAGAATGATGTTCATTGACTTTTGGTCTAATAGCATTACTGGAAGAATACTTTGCTAACCAGTTATATTTGTGTGCAAGGAGAAGCGATATCCCTGAAAATTTTGTGCAGTATGCCAAATACAATCCAGTTTGCTCTGGTCCTTATATGTAATTCTCCCTGCAGCTTGATGCTTGTGCTACAGAAGGGAAGTGGACAGAACTGGATTTCTTTATTCTTAATGATTCTTTATCAACTAAGTCACAGTTGGGAACACGAAGGACATTTAACTCAGTTGGAGAAGAAAAAGATTTTGTGTTTGAAATGAGGGTGGTTAGAGTTCCTAATAGTTTAAAAATACTTTAACTTATCCATAGCTGATCCACCACGATCATGGAATTTCAGGAATTTGATATGAGAGAGATTTGGAACCATGCTGTACAACATATTTCTGAAATGAAATTGTAATATATATTCAGAGATTTTAAATTTTGAATACATCCAATAATATTTTACTAAATAGTTACAAATGTTTTGGGGCTTGTCATTGTGTACCTTTTCAAAATCCTTAGTTAAGAGCCAGTTCTACAAATATTTGACCACTTAATAACTAGTATATAAATAGTTCTTTAAAGTTTTTTTAATTCTTTAAAGTTTGTAAAGCACTTGACACATTATCTCATTTGATCATCACAAGTGTGTGATGTAGGTATTACTCTTTTTTCCAATGTATAGCTAAGAAACTGGGACTGAGAGAGGTCAAATGATTTATCCAGGGTCACAGAGGTAATCAGTGTGAGAGACAGAATTTGAATTGATCATTTTGTGCTCTTCATTTTTCCCAGTTCCTATTTTACTTCATAGAAATTCAGTATTTAGGAAAGTAAATTCATTGACATAAAGAGTTAAAAAAACCAATGGCTAGAGTAAAAGGATTTCAATGGCATAATACTCCCATATCACCTACTGGGGATACCAGTGTCTCAAATAACCTGAGTTTTGTATCTCATGTTTCATATCTGTCAAATGATGAGTTGTCATATGTTTAGTACAGCACAATCATAAGTGTCACTACAGTGATGAAAAATAGAGTATTGTTGGAATGTATATTTAGCATCATTAGTTATCTCTATAAATAAAGATACCTCTTTAATTTGAACAATTCAACATAAATTAAGCATATCAACTTCCTAATTATACATTGTAAAATATTACAAGGAGAATGGAAATTTAAAAGAGAAATAAGTACATATAAATGATATGTTGTATAATATAAATTATGATAAAGTCTAGTTTCTATATGCACTTCCCTTTGGTAGAGTGGCTCTAAACACATAATCATGACTCAAGAACAACATGAAAATCCAATTTATAAGAGTGGCTAGGTGGCACAATGAATAGAGCACTGGCCCTGAAGTTAAAAAGACCTGAATTCAAATCCGGCCCCAGACTCTTAACACTTACTAGCTGTGTGACCTTGGGCAAGTCACTTAACCCCAATTGCCCTGCCTTTCCCCCACACACAAAAAAAGAAAATCAAACTTATAGCTATTCAAAGGATATTTTTTTAGCTTTTCTTCCACTTTCTATAGCTTACTTTCAGCTATTTTGGTGGTAGGGAGCAAGGGAGGAGGGACACTGTGACATAGTGAATAAAGAACTTTGGACCTAGGCTTACTTGGATTCCTATGCTACCTCTGACACATACTGACTATGAACCTGGACCTCCAAGATTATAGGATGCAGAGTAAGTGTCTAGACTCTAGATCAGTCAATCAATAAACAAACATTTACTATGTTCCTATTATGTGCCAGCCCCTGTACTAAGTTTTGGGGAAAAAATAGGAGACAAAATACAGTCCCTGTCCTCAAAGAGCTTACAGTATAATGGGGGAAACAACATGCAAACAAATATTTGTGAAGTAAGCTATATACAAGATAAATTTGAAATAATTAACAGAGGGAAGGAACTAAAAGTCAGAAGGCTTATTAAAGGTTTCTTGTATACAATGGGATTTTTGTTAGGACTTAAAAGGAAGTCAGGGAAATCAGTGGGTAGAGTTGAAGAGGGAGAACATTCCAGACAGGGGAACAGTGAAAGAAAATGTCTAGAACCAAGTAATGGGGAATCTTGTTCATAGAACAACCTGAATGCCAGTATCACAGGATTGAAGCATCAAAAAGTTTGTGTTAGATGAAGTGTGAGAACACCAGAAATATAGGAGAGGTGAAGAGTTTTGAATCTTAAATAGATTATTCTCTATTTGAATATGGAGATGATAAAGAGCCACTGGAATTTATTGAGTAGGGAAGTGACATGGTCTGACCTTCACCACCAAATCACTTTGGAGGCTAAATGAAGGATGGATTGTAGTAGAAAGAGACTTGAGGCATTCGTAAAGATTTTCTTCATTGGGTAGGTGCCAAGATGAGTGAATTCTCAGATCTAGTACCTCTTCCCAAACGTTATTTAATTTACAGATTTTTAAATAGAACATTGACACCTTCTTCAGTGCCTTGTGAACTTTAAACTTTCCATTTTGTACTTCACAACTCTGTCATACCTGCCATTTTACTTAAGATTATAATATCTATTGTGAGGCATTTATAACAGAAGACAAAGGATATTGCATGAACATTTTGTCTATGAATCAATAATTTGAACTTTTTGAAAACTGAATTACCTACTTAATTACTCTTGGTCCCTTGCATTAATGACTGCACTCAAAGACTCAATGTTCTTTCCTAAATATTGACTTAAGAATGTAGAAAATAGAGATAAGAACTCACTATTTGACAAAAACTGCTGGAAAAACTGGAAAATAGTATGGCAGAAACTGGGCATAGACCAAAGTCTGGCACCTTATACCATAGTAATGTGTACATGATCTAGGTGTAAAGGCTGATAGAATAAACAAATTAGGGGAGGAAGGAATATGTTATCTGTCAGATTTATGGAGAAAGGAGAGGAATTTATGACCATATAAGAGATATAAAGCATTATGAAACGCAAAATGGATGATTTTGATTACATTAAATTGAAACATTTTTGCACAAACAAAGCCAATGCAAATGAGATTAAGAGGGAAGCAGAAAACTGGGAAATAATTTTTACAACCAGAGTCTCTTATAAGGGCCTCATTTCTAAAATACATAGAGAATTCAGTCAAATTTATAAGAATACAAATCATTCCACAATTTATAAATGGTCAAAAGGATATGAAAAGGCAGTTTTCAGAAGAAGGAATTAAAGCTATGTATAGTCTTATGAAAAAATGTTCTAAATCACTATTGATTGGAGAGATGCAATCAAAACAACTCTGAGGTATAATATACCTATCAGATAGGTTAACATGGCAAAACAGAAAAATGATAAATGATAGAGAGGATAAGGGAAGCTTGGAACATTAATTCATTCTTGGTGGAGTTGTGGGTTGAATCAACCATTCTGGAGAGCAATTTGGAACTATGCCCAAAGGGCTATAAAAATGTGCATACACTTTGACCCAACAATATCACTTCTAGGACTGTATCCCAAAGACATCCTAAAAATGGGAAAAAGGACTCACATGAACAAAAATATTTGTAGCAGCTCTTTTTGTGGTGACAAAGAATTGGAAATCAAGGGCATGCCCATAAATTGGAAAATGGACAAATGAGTTGTGGTATATGAATGTAATGGAATGCTATTGTGCTATAAGAAATGAGGAACAGGCAGACTTCAGAGAAACCTGGCAAGACTTATATGAACTTATGCTGAGTAAGGGGAGCAGAACCATTGTTCACACTGTAACAGACACAGTGTGCAAGGACTGATTTTGATAGACTTAGCCCTTCTCAGCAATGCAAGGACCTAAAACAATTACAAAGAACATATGATGGAAAATGCCAGTAACATCCAGAGAAAGAACTATGGTGTTGGAATGCAGAATGAAGCATACTATTTTATGTTTTATTTTTTTTTCTTTCTCATGTATTTTCCCATTTGTTATAATTCTTCTATGCAACATGACTAATATGAAAATGTGTTTAATAGGAATGTATGTGCAGACCCCATATGATATTGCAAGCTGTCTTGGGGAGGGAGGGTGGAGAGAGTTGGAAAAAAATCTAAAACTTATGGAAGTGATTGTTGAAAATTAAAAATAAAGAATTTATTGTTTTTAAATGTAGAAAGTATTCAGAAAATATTAGGCCAACACCAGCTGTTAAATAACAATCTTTTAAAATTATTTATAAGTAAATACAACAAAACAAATCAAAGGAAGAATAAACTTAACATAAGCAATGATAAAGTATAAATTAAGATACAAACACGTTTAATTCAACAGCCAGGGAAGAAAATTCACCTAGAATCTTGAGATGATATGATGAGTAGAACTTATTGTTCAGTCATTTTTCAGTCCTATGCAACTTTCCATAAAACCATTTGGGTTTTCTTTTCTTTTTTCCCCACTTTTTGGAGGACAATTGGGGTTAAGTGACTTGACCAGGGTCACATGGCTAGTTTTTGTGTTAAGTGTCTGAGGCAGGATTTGAAATCAGGTCCTCCTGAGTACAGGGCTGGTGCTCTATTCACTGCACTACCTAGCCACCCCAATTTGGGTTTTCTTTGCAAAGATAGTTGAGTCCTTTGCCATTTCCTTCTACAGCTCATTTGATAGATGAGAAAATTAAGGAAACAGGGTTAAGTGATTTACCCAGAATCACATAGCTAGTAATTGTTTGTGGTTGAATTTGAACTCAGGTTTTCCTGATGCCTGGTCCAGCAATTTATCCCCTATACCGCTGTTTAATGTTGATTTTTTACTCACCCAGCACATTTTAGTCAGGCAAAATACTTCTGGTAGGTATCTTGCCTCTATTAATGCAGATGTTAGTAATACATTCCTGCTGCTTCAGTAAATGATAATGAAAAGCCATTTTGATTTGCAAGTGTATTGAGTTTGTTTGCAGAAATACTTACCAACAATATTAAATATTCCTATAGAAGATATTCCAGAATATTTTCAGGACAACTAAAGAAAGGACTTGATGATGAAAGCTGTCATGGGCCCTGAAATGCTGGATGGTGTAACATGCATGCTGAATTTTTTTTCCCAATGAAGCAAACAAAAAAGTTCTAATAAATTTCCTAATATCTCCTCATTACCTGTTGCCTGCCATTAAGAAAACTGTATCTATCCTTTTTGGAATATTGATCAATAGCATTACTTCTCTTAAAACTTTTTTTAAGTCAATGAAAATAATTCTTTAAATTTTCATAGGTATATAGTTGTAAGAGGCAGCTAGGAGCCTCAATGAATAGATTACTGGGCCTGGAGTCAGGAAGACCTGAATTCAAATGTGGTCCTACACATTTACTGGCTATGTATTCCCAGACAAATCACTTAATTTCTGATTACCTTAATCCACTGGAGTAGGAAATAGCAAATCATCCCAGTATCTTTGCCAAGAAAATCCCTTGGACAATTTTGGTGTGCTTTGATCCACAAAGTCACAAAATTATTGGGACATCATGGAATGACCAAACAACATAACCAAACAAACCTGAACAGATATCTAACCACAAATGCACCCGTGAAAAACTGAGCATATCAAGTTCTTTGAATTCTTTGTGAAGTTCGGATCCTTCTTATTACTCCACTACTCACACACTTTTTTATTCATTTCCCAAATTGTATTTGGATATAGGAACTAACTTATACTTCTGATCCAAAAAACACTCTCTCTCTCTGTTCTCCTGGCTCCCAAATTATGGACTCTAATTTATATGTAGTCCATCTGATATGTCTGACCACTTCCTTCCAGGGATAGTATGTGATCATACTTCAGCCTGTGAGATTTTAGCCTGTATCAGTGAGAACTTTATGACTTAGCCTTTCCCTATTTCCATTTTGCACTGAGGCCAAGAGAAAGACTGAAAATATGCATTAGCTATCAACTACCAATGTGAACACATCTCTGGAGATTCACCACCACAATGAAATAAAGCATTTTGTTTTCATTTTGACAAGTATATGCTTTTGTGCTGTCATTCACCCTCCTACCCTTTCTCCTAGTTAGATGAAATATCCAAAACAAATTTATTAGTACTGAACCAAAATGTCATGCACACAGGCATAGCTTACATATTTTCTAGTATAGTTCCACAATGATTTTCAGCACAACTCTTCCTTCACACACATAGATCTACTCCCTAAAGAAAAAATTAAATATTCCCTCTTGTATCTAACCTATCTTTCCAGCACTTAGACAATGTTTATCTTTTAGCACTCTTCAATCCAGCCAAATAGGTCTTCTTTCTTTATGGAAAAGTCCCTTGAAAACTAAAAACATTATGCTAATACATACCATGAACATTATGCTCAGAAAAAAGTACCCTGGTGAGTCTTGGACAGATTCCTGGACTTTGAGTCAGAAAGACCTAGGTAGAAATCCCACCTCTGACACTGACCACATCATCAGAGGCAAATCACTTAATTTCTCTAAGCAATTTTCTCCTCTATAAAAATGGGGATAAAATCAACTGCAGTTGAGGATAAAACCTACTTCCCAGTTTTGTTGTAATTATCAAATAAAAAAAAAACATAAAGAATATTGCAAACATAAAAAGCTCTAGTGTGGGGGCTATCCTTGTTATTTTCCATGATGAAGGAATTCCTGATGAGGAGATTGCCTCTATAAAGATTAATAAGATTGGAGGGTGAAGTCAAGATGGTGGAGTCCTCCCCCAGCTTCTGGCTTCCACCTTCCCCAATTCATGAAAAAGGGGATTCTAAACAAACTTTGGAACTACAGAACCCACAAAATGAGATAGAGAAGCTAACCTTCCCCTGAGGACAGCCCAGCAGGCTGGCAGGAATCATCCAGCAGAGTACTCTGGGAGCCGAGCCCCCACGCCAAGGTTTTAGATGGAGGGAGAGCCTGACCAGCCTTGGCCAAAGGAACTCCAGATTGCTTGAAGCTGTGGTCTTCCAGATTAATCAACACATAGATCCAAAGGACAAAGTGAGATGTTAGTAAAGTTGGGACCCAGCAAGTGGGAGTGCCTTGGCTTTTGCCCTTGGGGCGAGAAGCCACTGAGGGCTGCAGAGCAGCCAAGTGGCAGCTTCAGCTCCTGGCTTGCATAGGCGGACAAAGTGACCAGTCTGAGGGGTATTAACTCTTGCTTTAACATGCTTGGGTCTGGATTGTGGTCTAGGGTTGAGATCCTTGGGTGTGTGTCCAGCTTGCCAGAACATGTGGAGGCTTCAGCAAAGGGTCCCAACTAATACCTCTGGTAGCTGAGAAAACCCCAGAGTTGGGGACAGAAGATCCCTTGTCTGGTAGCAAAGGCCTACTGTGGCAAAAAGCCCAAAAGTAAAATAATTGAGCAGCAACATGACCGGGCAAAGGAAACAAAGAAAACAGAAGAACTCAACATTGGACTCCTATTTTGGGGACAAAAAGGATCAAAGCATGGACCAAGAGGATGACAATGAACTCAGAACTCCTGCACCAAAAAACATCAAAGGAAAATATGAGCTGATTACAGGCCATAGAGGACGTTAAGAAGCAAATAAGAGAAGTGGAGGAAAAATTGGGAAGAGAAATGAGAACGATGCAAGAAAATTACAAAATGAGAGTCAATAGCTTGACTGAGGAAAATAACACCTTAAAAAACAGACTAACTCAAATGGCCAAAGAGTTTAAAAAAGATAATGAGGAGAAGAATGCCTTATAAAGCCAAATTTGCTAGTTGGAAAAAGAATCTCAAAAGCTCAATGAGGAGAATCATTCCTTCAGAATTACATTGGAGCAAATGGAAGCTAATGACTTTATGAGAAATCAAGATTCTATTAGATCCAAACAAATGAAAGAATAGAAGGCAATGTGAAATATCTCATGGGAAAAACCACTGACCTGGAAAATAGATCCAGGAGAGATAATTTAAAAAGTATTGGACTACCTGAAAGCCATGATCAAAGAAAGAACCTAGAAATCATCCTCCAAGAATTTCTCAAGGAAAACTGCCCTGATGTTGTAGAACCAGATGGCAAAATAAAACTTGAAATAATCTACCAATCACCTCCTGAAAAAGATCCCAAAAACAAAACTCCTAGGAATATTACAGCCAGGTTCCAAAATTCCCAGATCAAGGAGAAAATTTTACAAGCAGCCAGGAAGAAACAATTTGAATATTGTGGAAACACAATCAGGATAATCCAGGATCCAGCAGCTTCTACACTGAGGCATCAAAGGGCTTGGAATATGATATTCCAGAGGTCAAAGGAGCTGGGATTAAAATCAAGAATCATCTACCCAGCAAAACTGAGGATCATGTTTCAGGGTAAAATATCATCATTCAGTGGAATAGAGGACCTTCAAGCATTCTTGATGAAAAAACCAGAGTCCAATAGAATACTTGACATTCAGATACAAGAAGCAAGAGAAGCATGAGAAGGGGACCAAATAGTGATCTGGAGATGGGTATTTTCAGCCTCTGAGGAAGCCTTATGAGTTCCAGAGGTTGGAGCTTCTGGGTCTCTCAGTCAGAGAAGATTGGTGGGATAAGCAATTTATGCTTTGAAGATGATGTTCAACAGCAGAAGGATAAACCCAACACCTGACCTGTTTTGCCAGAAGTTGTGGATCTGGAGATATTGTTTGTACAATGTTAAGTTGAGTTGAGATGTAAAATGCCAATCTAGCAGCCCTGAAAACTGCTTTATGTTTTAATGTTTGAGTCTTACACTTCTAAGAAGAGTATAATAGGGTTAAAAAGTTATTACAATTCATTTAAAATTTATGTCAAAAAATGATTAATAAGATTAGCATGTGCTCTGGAATATGTTTTTAGAGAACTGCCTATGTCCCAGGGTCCCTGGGGGGTTCCTGAAAAACTCTTCAGTGGACTGATGACATAAAAAAAGTTTCACAATTATATTAAGGTATTTTAATTCCAATTAAACACCAATAGATATAATCCATGTAAAAGAAGCTCTTAGGACAGGGGCCCTCAATAACTTTTAAGGGGGCAAAGGGATCCTGTGTCTATAAAGAGAACCAAGAGATGGCCTAGAGCACTGAGACATTAAGTGACTTGCCCTAGGGCAGTGTATGCCCAAGGCAGGTCTTGAACTTGCATCTTCTTAACTCAAAAGACAGACTCTCTATGTACTCTAAACACTCTAACAACCTGTAATGTAATGCCAAGGAAAGGCAACTTCCCAGGTTCAAAATACCAGCATAGGTGCTCTCTATTTTATTCAGTAACAAACCCAGAACAGAGAAGATCAAAACATGACATCATTCAAAATACAGCATTTACTAAGTGTGATTAAATAATCTCCAAGGCCTACCCCACCCCAGGACTTTCCAATCATTCAATCAATTACAAAGTCTCTGTTCCAAATACTTCTCCACCCCTAGGCTATACCTTAATTAAGTCCACCACAAAGCCCCTCTTCTCAAATGGAGATTAGTTTCCAAACATAAGTAAAATACATTCATTTGCTCAACCATAGAACACAAAAAGGTCAAAAGTTCCCCACCCCTGGATCACAATTGAATCTACCCCAGAGTTACATCAAGTTTAAACACAGCACTTAATACCCAAATGGAGGTCTTTTCTTCATCTTGACACGAGGCAAGTTCTCAGCAATCTTAGTTCCTGGGGAGACAAGGCTTAGCAAGGCCATAAGATACATTGCCAGTCCCTTCATGAATTTATCCTCTGTCTGTAGAACAGTCCTAGAACCCCTGAACACATTAGCAAAGCCCTCTCCCAGGATTTCTGTAAACATACAACAAGAAAATCCTTCTTCAGGGCTTCTGAACCAACAGAAAGGCTCCCAGACCCCTGCAACAACAGCACTGTCCTTCACCAGTGGACAGTATTCATTCTGTCTGCCGGACAGTCTCCAGACCCCTGCAACAACAGTACTGTTCCTCACCAGTGGACAGTATTCACTCTCAGTACTGTCCCTCACCAGTGGACAGTATTCACTCTCTGTCTGCAGGACAGTCTCAGGCCTTCTTAACCAAATGCCAGGTTCCAGGACTTCTTCAACAGGACAGTCTTTCACCAGTGGACAAATCTGGCAAAATAACATCAAAACAGACAGACAAAGTACCAGCAAAACAGCCATGTCTCCTCAGTCCTTGGCAGCTCAGGGGGCAGGTCTCAAAAGTCCAGGGCAATTCAAAGCGGCCACCAGCAATCTCTTAGTCTCTGTCTCTCCACGAGGTGCTGCTACCAAAAAAAAAAGATCTTCCGCCTCTCTCCAGTGTCTCTCCAAATCTACGTCACCAGCTCCTCCCAGTCAGGACTTTCTTTTCACATCAAAAAGTCCATCCCACAGGTGGGATTAACAAGCTCTGGGTTTTAATACAATCAATTTGAAAACCAAGCCAATACAGGGGAATCTTTAATTGCCATTACTATCACACAACCTTACTCTATATAAGCATTCCTGTTATTGCTGGTAGAAGACATTATTCAGATAAGCCAGTAATAGTCACTTCCTGCAGATACTCTGAACTATGTTTCACCAACTTATACTAATTCCTTTTCAGTTCCATTCTCATCTTACCTGTGTTCCTAGAAGTGGAGAGGCACAGAGATCTGACTCTTCAGACCTTGGAAGGTGAGGAGTGGTAAGGAAGTAGGTCTTCTCTGTAGTATGGAAGGTTTTTCTCTCCACCCTCACATCCACCCAAGTGGGAGAATTTAGGGAAGAGAGTTCTCATCTCTAATTCTACATGGGATTTTACACATGATAGTATGTAGGAAGAAGCTTTGTCTATAATGAAGTGAATGATTAAAGCCCACATTTGTATTGGGAGTGTTAGAGCATGGTGGGGGGCGGGGAGGGAACATGACTGTGGTGAATAGCACCTTACTTGGAATGAGGACTTAAGTCAGGATGAGGAAAAAGAATGGGAAAGGCTGAAAGCAGCCTATAGAAGGTACCAGTTTTTGCCTGGATCACCATTCTTTCTCTTGTCATATATATGGGATGTTCTGAGACACTGTACCCTAACAGTGTAAAAGCAATATATGACAGTTTTAAGAATGATCCGATTGGGGTTCAAATTGCATCTTTAAATTGTATCAGCTGAGCTTGCTTCCCTAAAGGAGAGACCCTGATGGGGATCAAGGGCAGGACTGAGAAGAGTCCTTGTACAGAGAAGAGAGTACTTCATCTATTCTCTTCTCTCCTAATTGGTCTCTATCCCTTATTCCAGGTTCATGCTAATGTTAAGATGAAGACAAGAGTTAATTGATCATGTATACAAACACATCTAAGAATGATACACCCTCCCTGGATACACATTCATTGACAGATTGTTCTCTATAGAAGCATAGAGATCTGTACAATGTCTTAGAATATTCCAGTGTGGTGCTCCCAAAATCCAATACAAAATTTACAGAATACTATAGTTACAGAGAATATCAGAGGTCATTTGGTCTTTTAAACTCCAAATAAAGAGCCTGTAACACAACTGAATATCAACCTCCACTTGAAGAACTTTCTTCATTATTGAGCATGGTTGTTTATGAGTATAAGAATGGATTGTTGCCTTTTTTTTTAAGCAATTGGGGTTAAGTAACTTGTTCAAGGTTACACAGCCAGTTATTTCTGGGTGTGGTGCTGAGTATCCGAGCCCAGATTTGATCCCCAGGTCATCCTGACACTGGAGCCAGTGCTATTACTTGCTGAGCCACCTGGCCGCCTTTAAGCAATTGGGGTTAAGTAACTTGCTCAAGGTTACATGGCCAGGTGTTTCTGGGTGGGTGCTAAGTGTCTGAGCCTGGGATTCAGTCCCCAGGTTGTTCCGACACTGGAGCCGGTGCTCTTACTCACTGTGCCACCTGGCCACCCCTGGACTGTTGCCTTTCAAAGCAATTTCATTTTTAATAAATTTTTTCAATTAGCATGCATTTATGTTTTCTCCCTTTTGTTTATACCACACCCTGAAAAACACCTTGTAAAACACATGTAGAATCAAGCAAAACAAACCCTATATTAACCACAGTCATAAATGTGTCTCATTCTGTTTTATTCCACCTCTTAGTCAGAAGGCAGGAAGCATTCTTTATCTTCTTCCCTCCCTCATCATGATTGATCACTCAATTGATCAACATTCTTAAGTATTTCAAAGGTGTTTGCTTTTGTGATATTGTCATTATAATATAGCTGTTTCTCTTGATTCTGATAACTTCATCCTGCATAAGAATTCTGACTGTCAGAAAGTTTTCCGTTGTATAAAACTGAAATATGCCTCCCTGTGATTCCCACTCATTTATCTAAGTTCTGTCCAATAATGTAAAATAAAATAAATTCAGTCCCTTTTATATATAATAACCCTTTCACATAATAATTTCAGTTTCTTAAAAAATCTTTGCACAACATGGTTTTAAGGTATCAAATCCACTAAACATCTTGGCCACCCAGAACTAAAAACAGTACATTAGATATGGATTGACTAGGCCAGAATACAAGGTTAAGTGACTCATGCAGAATCACATAGCTAGTAAATGTCTGAGGATCTATTTGAACTCAGGTTTTCCTAACTCCAGACATAGAAGGCTATCCACTGTACCACCTAGATGTCCAAACAGGACTATGACTTCCCTTCATATGGGCACTATAATTTTATATACATGGCCCAAGATGACATTAGATTTTTGGCTACCATATTACACTGTTGATTTTATTTTTTACCTTTGGTCACATCTTACATAGGCCATGTATGCTCAGGAACACATAAAGAAAAGAGATGCCTTATGATGCATTTCTGTTTTCAGTTTGATTTTGCAAACTAAACCCTAACTGCTATTGTTTATAGTGGGCAAGAATGAGGGCTATGAAATAAATTTATTTTGTCTCGGTCAGAAGCCATATCATAGCTTGAATTAAAATCATTTATCATTCAAAAATGATGGTTTTTCAATGGATGACACCAATGGGGTTTCTACATGGTTTTCTCCTTATCACTATTATTAGTAGAGCACAGTTGTGGCAGATACTCTAATTTCTGTTGAAATAATATCATATAATAATATCATAGTGCACAAAATGTATATGTTATAAAGAATCCATTGGAACAAATGATTCCATGGAAAGTTTATGCAGTACAGGGAAGTTGATTTGTACACTAATAATAGGATTTCCCTCACCTGTATAAGTACTCTCCTGTTTCATATCTAACATTTGCCTAAAAGGCTTTTACAGATGAGGTAGAAAGGACCTTAGAAGTCAATTAATTCAACTTTTTCATTTTATATATATTGAAACTAAGGTATAGGGAAGTGAAAAGACTTAACCAAAATTTTATAAGTCCTAAGTAGCCGAAAAAAAAACCTTCAAACCTCCAGTATCATTTCTTGATCTCAAGAGAAAACACTCTTTACACAATACCATTTTTATAGATGAGCAGGCATATGTAAAGTAGCATAAATAGTAACTTCATGGCCTTTCCCCTTATTTTTCTTTAAAATCTTCAGAGCAATGGGCAGAACTGGGAACCATGGGCAAAAATTGTAGTGTTGCAACTATAGGCTTGTTTTGATAAAACTATTTTTTTTAACAAATTAGAACTACTACAAAATGAAATGAGATTCCTCTGAATACAGTAGTTTTCCCATTACCGTACAACTTCATATGAAGTTCAGATGACTGTTTGTCAAGAATATATAAAGGGGATCCTATTTGGATACAGATTAAAAGGGATGATCTCTGAGCTCCTTTCTGTCTTTGAGAGTTTCCAATTCTGCAATTTAAATGCATAACAATGAGAAAATGAGTCTTTGTTGCTTGGTTTGCCATATAAAATATTCTTTTATTTTTCATAGAAAAATTGAGCGTTATGCTTAATGTTTAAGTACTTTAAGTAACAACTCTGACTTCACAATGAAGCTTTCACTATAGTTTCAAGTTGCAGCCACAGAAACAGCACAAAAAAATTATGGTGTCAAGTACAGGAGTTGAATATTTTTATGAAGGGTGTTCTCTACCTATCAACTGCAAAGAAGTATATTCTACAGACAGGAATATTGTGAGTAATTTTCCTAATTATTTTTCATCACATACTTTGCCATTCATATTAAACATCAATTGTCTGTGGACTACATATGCCTGATATTTTTAGCACTGCAAATTATTGACATGAGAAATCCTGGATGTGAAAGCTGTGAATAAACATAAAAAAGCAAAAAAAAAAATAGTGATAACAAATAATGCTCTTCTTTCCATGGTTTTGCATTCATTCTGAAATAACTTTAATATAATCTATTATCTTGTCTATATCCAAATGTTTACATGTTTTTATCTACACTAGAATATCACTACCTTGAGATAGCGGGTGGTTTCATTTTTTCTTTATTATCTACAGTTTATACAACAGTTTCTGGTACATACAAGGTGCTTAATAAATGCTCTCTACAACAGATGAAAGAATTAGATCAGGAAGTCATCAGAATGCAAGATAATAAAAGAGTACTAATAGAGTCATTCAAAGATATAATGAAAGTGCACCCCAAAATAACAAGAAATTTGAAGATTCCTTTTAACTGACTTACCTTTTTTTTACTTTGTGAAACTTTTAAAGCTAAAAAAATGAATGAATAAATTGTGATGAACTAGAAAAAATAAGCAGGACAAGTATTCCAGCTTGATTCAAATCATATAGTGAAGTTGGAATGTTTAGAGAGAGATAATTAGATATGTGATTAATTTCAGCCTAACTTTTAGAAGCCAAAATAATACTATATTTTGTAACAAGAATGATATATTTTAGATTTGTAAAACACAGAATGGCATAAACTCTGAAAAATTTTATTTTTACATAACCCAAAGGGGATGATACCAACTAATAATTTTGCAAAAGAGATGACATGAAATATGTTGTTTCAGAAAAGTATAGAACTAGAAAAATAAGTGAGGCAGCCATGTAATAAAAGTGAGGAAATAATCAATAATCAGCAAATACCTTATGTGATCCACTGTGAAACATGGAATATCCACAAATCAAGAAGAGTACCCCTACTATAATATGTGAGCTCTAAACAGAGAATTTATGGGAGAATCTGGGAAAATTTATGGTAGGAGGAGATGAGTAAGAGTTACAGAGAGGACATCATAGATCCAGTTAGGCATCATAGACAATTTTTATAGTGGCTTGATGTTTATAAAACATTTTCTTTACCACAACTCCATTGAACAGGTAAGGCAAATATTACTTTCTTCATTTTAGAGTTGAAGAAACTGAGGTATATAGTATGATTTGCCTATAATCCTGTAATCAGTAAATATCAGAGTCAGGACTGAACTCAGGTTCATCCTCATTCTAGGTCTAGTGTTCTTTTTACTACACCTGATAGATGTTCTACCTAACCATTCAAGTACCCATTAATGAGTAGAAAAGTGAATAATTAAAGTAGAATTTATTAAGTACATACTATGTACCATTAATAAGCAAATAATACAATCCTCACCCTCAAGAGGCTTATAGTCTATTAAATGGAGACAATATATGTTAGGGAATAGTGGCTAACACAGACTGTACTGAACTGGGAAGTTAGAGGGAGGATTTTATTCATAGGGCAATTGATTGTCATGTCCTTCTCAGGAATAGGAATATTGAGTTGTTTACTGTTCTAAGAGGTATAACTAGAAGGCGTGGAGAGAATGAATGTGGCACCATGTTATGAATGCTAGACTCTAAGTGAGAAATATAAAACACTATGTCAGAACCAGCTGAAGAAATCTATGTCAGAAGTAGATGTCAACAGAGAAATTTAGAATAAAAAGTCACTGTTCAAAAGTGGAAAAATACTGACAGTCATTCAAGAATAGAAAACAATGAAACACAGATCTATGTATAAAAAGAGAGGATATTTTAAATGAGATGGACAAATAAATGTGTCTGTCATAGTGGAACCAATCCATTGGAAAAGTTGTTTCTAATTAATTCATTTACACTCTATAGATTTGATTTCACAAACATGTGAAACTTTTCCCAAACACTATTTCCTAGGTGGTAGAATAGCATTGCTATATGATAAATAAAGGCAGATATATTCCTTTCAACAAGATTCAATATTATTCCAAAATGTCGTTAATCTAGCATACTTACAAATACAGTATGTAATAAGTTAAAAGTCAATATAAAATAAAAATATGATACAATTTTCTTAGATTTTAGATAAGTTAAACTTGTGTCTTTGTATTTCAGGAATCATCACTTCTCACATACACACTAAGGGTTAGAAAATATAATATGTATGCCTTAAGGAAAAACTGGGGGAAAGGGTTATAACAAGGAATCAGAGGATTTTGTTTTTATACCTTACTCCCAGAAGGAATTAATTAGAATTGTGACATCATTTATTGTCCAAATAATTGGAATGTTTTCCAGGAAAAAGAAAATGTCACCTTATAAGAATCTGATTTTCTATCAGTTCTTAAATGAGTCAAGCCATAGAAATAATGAAAATTTTTAGAATCTTCCATTTAGAGTGGGAGAGAGGAAAAAAAGGTTCTTAGTATGTATAAAAATATAATATGGGTAAAAATGAGCCTATCATTTTTAGCCTCATTTTTGAACCTGAAATATGGAATATCTAAAGTGGCCATGAAAATTACTGGTTTGCTATTACTTTCTGAGTGATCAAAAAAAGGAAAATGCAAAAAAAGCCTTTTTACATTTTCTGAGGTGCAAGTGACTCTGAGCAATGAAATAAATACCATTATATAGTGGAAAGGAAAAAAATGGAATTTATATTAGATTAACTACTTAAGCAAAATACTCAAGAAGTTGAGAAATCTTTTTTGGAAAGTAGTAGAATAAAATTTAGACTCTGTTCATGTCTAACATAAGGTATCTACAACATCACAGAGCAATGAATATACTGTTTTTTTTCTCCCAAAATATAATAACATGCTTACTTGAGATGAATGGCATATCCTAGATTTAAATAAATTCCTATTTCATTTGCTTATAATTTTGGATTAAAAGAATTTTGAACTAGGAGAGACCTTTGATATCATTCTAGACACAGTGTTAATAGATACAAAATCAGAAGGAACCTTAAAAAAATTTAGTCCAATCCTCTAATTTTACAAACTAAGGCCGAGAGGAAGTGATTTGCCCAAGGCCACTTAGAAAATTGTCAGAGTTAGAATTTGAACCAAAGTCCCTTGATCCCAGTTAGTGTTCATTTAACTTTATCACATTGCTTCCCATTTTAGCAAATTGAGGTAAATAGAAAGTTTGTGGGTTGTCCAAGATCACACAGCTGGTAGATCTAATATTGTATTGCAGGGTTATTGACTTTTGGTCCAAGGTTCTTTACATTTTTTTTTCACTTCCAGAGAATGTGTGTGTGTGTGTGTGTGTGTGTGTGTGTGTGTGTGTGTGTGTGTGTTTTGAAGTAAGGAAGATTAGATAACCAAGATTTATTTGTTGTGTACCAAGATGTATATAAAAGTAGTTTACATCAATAAATATTTGCTCCATCAGCTCTTGCAAACCAACTACTGATTTATAAAGTAGTTCACATCAGCTAATTAACTACACAAACCTCACTCAATAATTGGTCTTCAAAATATTGATATACTGTAATAACCAATTAAATGGAAACTCTCTAGAGATGCTTCAGTTATCCACAATTAGGAGACAGAGATATTTTCTCCTCTCTTTTTAGTATATTCTTGGAGTGTATCTAGGATATCAGAGTCCTGGGAGAATTATATCATTAAGAGAGCTTTAATCAATGCTTGAAAAAGGCAAAGAAGAAAAAAGAGGGTAAATGGAAAGGGATAAGGAGAGGTGATTGAGTTCATTGCTCATGAAATTCTGGTTTAACATTGAGCAACTGCGAGCATGGAATCAAATTTGAACATAGAGGGCAAGGCAAGGGGAGAAAAGAATCTAGGTGGAATCTTGACAAACCCAGAGCCAAGTTCATGTACCTCAGAAGACTAGAGGAACTCTATTGGTCAAGAGCTTGATACTGAATTCTACCACACGATGTAATTATGATAATTTTAAGTATTTTCTTTCATTTAATAATAGGTTAGGGTTGTACATGCCAAGCAACAATTTTGCCATCTGTGCAATAGCAACTCTTCATCTCTAGGGTGTCTTCTTATCTCCTCCTACACAGCTTTCTATTCTCGAACCTCTATGTTTTCTAGAATACCTTTTAGAGGTACTGTACTTAGGTAATGTGTAAGATCTACTGGGGTAGAATATGAAACCTACGGTGTCCCTGAGCAATACATGCATACATGTACACATACACACACAAATGCATATACATCTATCACATTAACATATACACACATGTACATAGGTATAGAGGTATATGTATACATGTATATGCATGTGTATGTGTATATACATGTATATGTGCATAGATAGATAGATAGATATAGGTATAGATAGATATAATTATGCCTAATTGTGGAATCACTGGATCAAAGGGAAAGGGCAGTTTTATTGCTTTTAAAATTTTCAATCATTCAATTCTTATCCCCCCACTGCTTTGAATGTTTGTAGCAATACATAGCTCCATCAATAAGGTATTACCATTCCTGTCTTTCCATAACCCCCCTAAAACTGGTTTTTCCCATTTTTGTCATCTTTGATAATTTTATGTGTGAAAGGTAAAAACCCTCAGAGTTGTTTTGAATTGTGTTTTTCCTATTATTGATCTGGGGTATTTTTATGCTGTTGTTGTTTGTGCTTCTTTTGACAGCTTTTTGTTCAGATCATTTGATTATTTATTTATCTGAAGAACAGTGTGATCTAACATCTTTCTCTTAGCTGTCTAAATATCTGAGGATTTTAAATAATTATCAAAAACACTCAGTGCAAAGATATTTTTCTGACTTGTCCCTTCTCTTCAAATACTGGCTGAATTGATTTTGTTAATGTAAAATTTTTTCAACTTTTTAAATCAAAATGATCTATTTTGTCTTTTGTAATGATCTATTTTCCTTGTCTGGCTAAGAATTTAATCCTTAGACAAAGCTGTGCAGGTTTTATAATCTATTTTTCTTCCAATTTTATGATATTATTTTTAATCCACTTTCCTCATGGTGCTTTTTACCATTCTTTCCCTAATCATTTTCTCATTTACCCTTTATATTTATATGGAAATAACATTTACATTTCTTTAAAATTCCAATTTATTCCATAAAGAATAAATTCAATTACATATGAACTTGAGAAACAAATACCTATTTTCCAATTTTAAGAAAAAAATACAACTTTATCTAAAAGTAAAGTCATCTGGATTAAATGTTAATGATTCCCATAGCCATAAAGTCACACTACCCACAAGTAAATGTTCCTATTTTAAGAGGGAAAACAGATAATGAAATGCCTACAGCAGACATGAGAATGAAGAGTTGATCATGAAAAACTGTATAGAATGATTGGCCACTTACTAACTGACAAGATATGTAACTAAGTAAATATGAGAAAACCAAAATTCCACATTTGAAAGATAAGGCTTTAAGAAACAAGCAAACAAAAAGTTTATAAGTACAATAATAAAAGGAAGGGGAAATTTCTAAAAAGAAACATTCTTGAGATCAAATAACAAAATAAATTAGAAACTATGAGAAAAAAAATAAACAAAACACTTTTCATTGTGATTTTACTTTACAGAGCATTTAACTTCATGACACTATATAAAATATAAATGCAATTGAACATCAAATGTATGATGTGTACAATAGAATATCACATCTCAGAACTTGAATTAATGATAATTGTTCCTCTTTTATGTTAAAAGGAATTGGTGTACTCTGTGTGTTTATATATATGTGCATATCTATATCTCTCTATATCTATAGATCTATATCTATCTAGAGATCCAAACATATATCTTTATCTATCCATCTATGTAAAACAGAGGAAAAAGAAGTTGGAGGCAAGAGTCTGCAGTGTCGATTTAGTCTCACTTATCACTGTACATCCCCCCCCCCCAAAAAAAAAACAACGAAGTGACAGAAATTATTTAGGGCCATAATGAGCTATGGATACAACCAAACAGGCCTTGGTCTCAAGGAGCTTATATCTTCCTCAGAAGTTAATTGCCACTTTTTATAATGCTTGTATTTTGAAAAAAATCAAACAGCACTAGTGCTATAAAGAATTTTCTAGTTCATGAAGACCAATCCTATTGTTTTAAATGGAAGTGAGGCTCAGAGAGGCTAAGACATGTGCCAAAGGTTATGAAGCAAGATCTTCCCATTTGTGCGTGTACTTTATTTCTTTTTTTAATTCATTAGCTCCTCAAAGAAAGAAGTTATACTTAGTGCATTACTGCCTCCCCCATGGTGCTTAGCATTACTTTGTATTCTTTATTTAAATTGAATACAAGTAAAAAAAAGCACAAAATAAGTTACTGGAAATGGACCTGAAAGAAAGGTGTAACTATCAACTACCACGGAAAAGGGGAGTGAGAGAAGAGAGAGTATGGTGCTGTCAGAAGTTCTACTAAAATCACATGCATAGGACCTAGTTGTTAGGGGAAGCATGAAAATAAAAGTAACTCATTAATTTATTTTCCAATTCAGTATCTTCCTATTAATTTTTAATGTTGCTATTACCTTACTACATCCTCTTATTTGCATAAGTCACCCCTTCAAAAGATCCCAAAGACCTCATGCTGCCCTTTGTCCAAAGCCTCCCCCTAGATCTGCCAACCCCTGAAATGCCTCATTCTCTGTAATTACTGCCAGGTTCTTCCTTTCCCTGCTTTCTCTCAAGAAAGAACTTCTATTCTCTCAGTTTACTCATCTGTAAAATGAGAAGTTAAATTAAATAATAATTACAATAATATTTCGTGTTTATATAAAACAACACAATTCTTAGAGTAATTTCTTTAGAGTTACCCAGCTAGGTTGAACAAATACTTATTATAATCTCCATTTTATAGTTGAGGAATTTAGACTCACTGAAGGGAGGTAACTTACTCAATCAGTGCTGAACTCTGGTGTTTGAATCATGCCTTCTGATTTCAAGGGCAGTGATCTTTTCATTGCTTAGCATATTATATTTATATATTCAGTGAATAATCTTGGCTTAATGTATAATCCTTTCTAGGAATGAATCTCTTATCCAAAGGGAATGAATAGTGGAATCTGTTGGTAAGGGGAAAATATTGCTATGAAAAAGACTTCTAGAACCTCTTTCACTTTTAATCATGAATGCAGTTTCCTACTTCTTTTAAGTTCAATAGTTCATCTACTAGGGCACAGACACTGAAGAAATGTAACTATTTTAAATCAAATCCTTAAAAATCAAAACACATTGCTTCACAGATGTTTTTTTTTAACTGAATCCCACAAGATATTAAACATTTAAAAAATAATTTGAAAAGTTTTAGGGGAAAACAACTAATTGGTCTATGGACCAATGCTGAAACATTGTGAAAAGAATAAATATATTTCAAGGTAAAATTATCAGAATTTAGAAGAAATGAAAGAATAGAGTCCCATAACTGAAATCTCCTGAAGTATATAGCATCTTAGTTCAGGTTAACACAAACTAACATGGGAAATTTTTCTGTGCTGTTGAAAATGTCCCTCCCTTTTATGAAAAAGAGAAAAGACTTTCTTTCAAGAATTCATGGTACCTCCAAGGGTCACTAATCTATGCAGTTTTTCTGGTCTGGTCTTAGAAAATTAGAGTGATATAGTAGGAATTCCTTATATCTACATCATCATGTAAGCAGTCACAGTGGCTAACAAAAGCATTAACAACAGTGACTCCTACTCTTTGTTTTTAATTACCTGCTAGTACCTAAAGGGATCTGTACTTTTTCAAGTAATTCAGGACACTCATTTTAAGGGGAAGGTTTTGGGAAACAGGCTGAAATCTCTCTTTTCCTTCCTTGCTGACAAGGGGTTGTTATTCAGAAGTGGGAATCAAAGGAGTGGTGACAGCATCATCAGGTGAAACCTAACCAGGCATTTTCTCATCTCCGAGAGCTTAGGTGCACTCTTATTTTCATGGATGCCCTAGAAGTGATTGTCTCTACAATTTGTTATCGGCAGTACAGACTCTAAGTTTCAACTTACTTGTCATGAACTCTACTGCTGAGCCAGACTTTCTTCAGCAAGGAGATTTCTGATAATTTTTGTCTATGGTAGTAAAAAAATAAATGATTTTTTAAATTTTACTTTTATGAAATATTTGAGTTAAACATACAGTTTAGTCTGGTGATACCAATGTCAAATAGAAATGAGGGCCATTAGTCTATACATGAGGACCCTTGTGGGCCACATATTTTCTTAGTTTTAAAATGTAAGGTGATTTATATTTTAGTGTCTTTTTATTTATTTTCTTTAATATTTTCTAATTGTATTTTAATTTAGTTCAAATAGTGCACAGGGAACGTTATAGAATGTATGCAGTATGAGTGGTATTTTTGATAAATTTTGTTCTAACACAGTAGACATTTATTAAGTATTTGCCATTTTCAAGGCACTGTTGATACAAAAACAGGGTCCCTGCCTTTAAGGACCTTACATTTGACTAAGAGGAAAAAAAACATATATAAGCAAGTAAGTTTATAAGTTACGAATTGAGAACGGAGAAAGTACTAATGGTTAGGAGTAAGAAGAATAGCTTCACGTAGAAGGTGACATATAAGCCAAGCCTTGAAAGAAATCAGTGTTTCAAAGAGGTGAAAGAGGAGTGCATGCTTCAGTTCTGCTGTATAGTTCATGTAAAAGCACAGAGAACATAGAAAGTAATGTTTAGTTTTGGGGATGGAAAATAAGCCAGTTTGTCTAGGATGTGGAATACACAAACTGGAACATTGCAAAAAAAATTAAGCCTTGGAAAGATGGTAGGAGTTGGTTTCAGAAAGATTTAAATGCAACCCAAGAGATGGAGGATTCATCTAGGAAATTGTGTGGAAGTTGCATCATATAGAAATGGAGGCACTTAAGATAATTATGTTAAGTACTATGCACTACTGGAAATTTAAAAAAAAGACAGAAATGGAAGGAGGATTTTGGAAAAGTGGTAATAAATGTAAAGATCAGGTGCAAAAGGTATGTGCATTAGAAGGACTGAGTTTAGGAAGTCTTAATAGTGAGTATATTGTCCTTATCAGTGCACTTATTAGGCATTGTTTAAAAAGGAACAAAACCTGAATAATTTATCTGGTCCCATTATCATTCAATTGATCAGTTGTTTGTTGCCCTGTAGAAAAACCTACCCTTTTGTGACATTTTTCATGTTAAATATCATCTCGATCTATTTGTAATAAATTGGATTTAGCCATCCTTTCATGTAGTTACAGGTGCAAAGGATGTTAAAATGTCAAAGAAACCATAAACCTTTGTCCTTTTTTCACAAAGACAAATACTAATAAAGGACATGGCTCTGCAAATAGTATCCATCATTAAACCTTTGACAAGATAGACTCATCTTCAAAATAACCTCAGAAAGACAACATTAAATGAAGTTTACAAATGTGGATATCAAAATAAAGTAGACATAAAGGATATATTTAGGATAAAATACTACGAAGGCAGCCTTTTATATATGTCGGCATTCAGTACACCTTATGATAAACAAGCCTGAACACAGTAGGTATTCAATGTTGAACGAAGGCAACAGAGGCTTATAGTACAAATAACACAGGAGTTTGAGTTAAAAAACAAAAAACTGATTTCTAAGCACAGCTATGCCACTTCTTATCTGTATAACCTCATCATTTTATTTAAATTCTCAGTTTCAGTTCCCTCAGCTGTAAAATGGAGGGTCTTATATTGACTACATTAATTGAAATAATGTAAGAATAATCCTGAGAATTTATTAATCTCTTTCTTATATGGTTACATTTTTTTTCTAGCTCCACAGAGTGTCAATATATGGTCAGAAGTTAAAAGTGGGAAAAAAAATAATTGAATAGATTTTCTATGATATCGGGGACTAAAACACCATTTTGTTTTTGCTTCAAATAAAAAAGATTGTGAAATGAATCATAGGGTACTTTCTGTTTTGCCAATAAGAGTCCGTTAAAATTGCAGAATTGATTTGACTCATGCCCAACCTCACTGAAAGACAAGTTCTTTCCCCTTCCAGGCAGCTTAACTCTGTTTCTGCTTGGATGGTTTTTGAAACTGTTGATTTATTCGCTCTTGGTTTCCCTTTTGAAACATCTAGGCTTATCCTCTCTAGATGTGCTTGATTCTTTTATAAGGTAAAGCTTCAAAGAGCAGGGGAACATGATTTGAGAAAAAATAATACACATTTTTCAGTATTTCAAAAGAAGCATATAAAAGTGTACGCATACACACACACACACACACGTGCATGAGCACAGATTTCCCTACCCCAGAATACACTTATTTATGTCAGCTCTTTTATTTTGATGTAGTTATGGAAACTGATAGTAAACAACCATTTTGGATGAAATTCTTACACTAACATACATGGATGAGTAAAAGATGCTGGTTATATGTTACTAATGTTATGACAATAATGTATTTCTACAAATTTTGTATTGACTGTTGTCACAATTCAGGGTAATATATATTAAAGAAACTCTTCTTCCAATGCAGTATCATAGCATGGAGGCACCCCTGTCTTCTTTAAATTACCAGAAAACCATAGATATTGGCACATCCTTCCAAGATGGAAAAGTTTCTGATACGGAGGAATAAGAAATTGGTCTGAAGACCAGCTTAGCTAGGCTTACAAAAACTCATCAACAGAAGGATGGGTATGAGACAAGTTATTTTTTTTGGCAAAAGAATCTTGTGAGATTGTCTATTATATGTCAGACTATGGAAAGAGACAGCATCAAAATCTGCAGAAATGAGTTTAGTAAGCACTACAGCTTGGAAAAGGGGTACAGTAAGTCACCGAAGGGCAGAACTGTGCTCCCATTATGGGAATGTAACCAGTACATACTGAAACATTTCAAAGCAGACAAATAATAGTACCATCTCCTGTTAGATATTTAACTGACTGCTATTGCAGAACTGCTGGGAAGATGTGGTTGTTTATGGAAAACGATTCAAAACCAGATAAGCTTCTGGAATGTGGGAAGGGTTTATCTGCATTTTCTGGGATATGAGAATGTAAGTGTGTTGTGAATTTCTCCCAACATGATGAAATGACGTGTTGTCAAGAAGGCTACATTTTGCATAGGTAGTTTCTGCTTCCCTTTTTCTGCTAACTATATGTGAGCACCTTTGGGGGACTTGAGGCAGAGGTAGTACAGAGCTTCTTCTTGAACAGGTGATGGGACAGCCTGAGAAAGAAGAGACTGCATCTCTGACAAAGTAAGTAACGGATACTCTTCCCCACAAGCATTTAGGTGTGCTCTACAGATCTAGATATTTAAGGGAGGTGGGGGCATCTGCTGAAGTACAAAGAAAGTACTTTATGAAATTTAATTTGAAGCTGACAATGAAGTCATGGTATCACTTTCAGGAGAAGTCTAACACAAATAAGACACATCTCTAGTGCCCCGCATCGTGCCATTGTACTCCTCCAGCTATTTATCTGACAGCTACATATAGAATATGATTAAGTTCTACGCAGAACACAGAGCATACTGATCCTTAGAATTACTGAGGACTTGTCATTTCATGGTTTTAACTTCTTAGCTATCTTTTGCTTTTCCCTGAACAAAATCAATGCAAATTCTGTTTATGGAGGCAGTGGCATACAATGGCTGTATTTCATTGCTTTCACCTTAGTGATTTTGTACTTACTATTCTTTATATGCAAATTGGTTCACACAGGAAAATATTAATTTTCATTTATAATTAGGTAAACAAGTCTATCTAAAAAGTAGTTTATTACTTGTTTCTCAATACTGCCTCAAAGCCTAGAATTACATATAACTTTCTTGACTAATATACTGACCATCTAGCAAAATTCAAAGTACAATTCTAATGTGAACATAGAACCAATTTACCAAAGTACATTTAATTATTAATTTAAGTTAATTTATTATATTTCTTTGGATAGTCTATTGTCCCTTGAAACTAAATCAAATTTGAAATATATTATATGGTGGGAACAGAACAAACTATTGCATAAGTCAGAGAATTATTTATTAATGGGTAACTTTTGTTATTCCTATATCAGTCAAAAAAAGAATCTCAGTTGTCTTATCAACAATAGCCAAACTTTCTAAAGGCAGCTGTGTCATTCAGTGGATAGAGTGCTGGACCTGTAACTTTGAAGACTAGCATTCAAGCCCAGTCTTAAACAATCACCAGTTTTGTGACCTTTGTCAAGTCATGTGCTCTGTTTCAGTTTCTTCATTTGTAAAATAAGGATTGCAAAAGCACCTATACCACAAGGTTGTTGTGAGGATCTAGTGATATAAAATTTGTCAAAGCACTTAAAATTTAGCCTGGTACATTGTAAGCACTTAATAAATTTTTCCTTCCTTCCTTCCTTCCTTCCTTCCTTCCTTCCTTCCTTCCTTCCTTCCTTCCTTCCTTCCTTCCTCCCTCCCTCCCTCCCTTCCTTCCTTCCTGGTCTCATCCCCTTCCCCCCCTACTCTCCTGGAGGGTGAGATACCCTATTTAGTGTGTATTTCATTCCCTCCTCAAGCCAAATTCAATGGTAGTAAGGTTGACACATTTCATTTTGACTTCCTATTCTTCCCCTCCATTGTAAGCATTTTCCCTTGCCTCTTCTGTATGAGACAGTTTATCCCAATCTGTCTCTCCCCATCTCCTCTCATTATATTCCTCTCTCACCTCTTAATTTCACCTTTTAAGTATCATCCCTTCCTGTTAAATTGGTCCTGTACCCTCTATCTATGTATAACTGTAAACATATATACACACACATTCACATATGTATTCATATGCTCATATACCCTCATATATAGACACACACACACTATATATATATATATATATATATATATATATATATATATATATATTTCTCTTCCCTTCAACTACTGAGAAAAATATCATAAGTTACAATTATTGTTTTTCCATGTAGGAATGTTAATAGTTCAACTTTGATAAGTTCCTTATGATTTCTTTTCCCTGTTTACTTTCTCATGCTTCTCTTGCTTCTTGTACCTGAATGTCAAATTTTCTATTCAACTTTGGTTTTTTCCAACAAGAATGCTTGGAAGTCCTCTATTCCACTGAATGACCATATTTTTCCCTGAAACAGGATACTCGGTTTTGCTGGGTAGGTGACTCTTGGTTTTAATCCCAGCTCCTTTGAACTCTGGAATATCATATTCCAAGCCCTTCGATCTTTCAGGGTAGAAGCTGCCAGATCCTGGGTCATCCTGATTATGTTTCCACAACATTGAAATTGTTTCTTCCTGGCTGTTTATAATATTCTCTCATTAATCTTGGAATTCCAGGACCTGGGTATAATATTCCTAGAAATTTTCTTTTTGGGATCTTTTTCAGAAGGTGATTAGTGGATTCTCTCAACCTCTATTTTGCCCTCTGGTACTAAAACATCAGGGCAGTTTTCTTTGAGAACTTCCTGGAGCATGATTTCTAGGTTCTTACTTTGATCATGGCTTTCAGGTAGTCCAATAATTTTTAAATGATCTCTCCTGGATCTATTTTCCAGGTAACTGGTTTTTCCCATGAGATATTTCACATGGCCTTCTATTCTTTCATTTGTTTGGATCTGTTTAACAGCATCTTGATTTCTTCATAAAGTCATTAGCTTCCATTTGCTCCAATATAATTCTGAAGCAATGATTCTCCTCAGTGAGCTTTTGAGATTCTTTTTCCATCTGGCAAATTTGGCTTTTTAAGGCATTTTTCTCCTCATTGCCTTTTTGAGCCTCTTTTGTCATTTGAGTCAGTCTGTTTTTTAAGGTATTATTTTCCTCAGTCAGGCTGTTGACTCTCATTTTATAATTTTCTTACATCATTCTCATTTCTCTTCCCAATTTTTCCTCCACTTCTCTTATCTGCTTCTTAAGGCACTCTATGGCCTATAACCAGCTTGTATTTTCCTCTGAACCTTTTGGTGCAGGAGTTCTGACTTCACTGTTTTCCTCCTGTTCCATGCTTTGCTCTTTTTTGTCCCCAAAATAGGAGTGTAAAGTTGGAATCTTCTGTCTACTTTGTTTCCTTTGCCTGGTCATGTTGCCCCTCAGTCACTTGACCCCTGGGCTTTTTGCCACAGGACGACTCTGCCACCAGACAGGGGATCTTTCATTCCAAATGCTGGGGTTTTTTCAGCTGCCAGAGGTTTTAGATGGGTGCCCTCTCTGAGGTCTCCACACGCTCTGGCAAGGTGGAGACACACCCTAGGACCTCCACCCTAGACTGCAATCCAGATACAAGAATGTTAAAGCAAGAGCAATTACCCCTCAGACTGGTGCTTGGTCCCCTTACACTCTGTAGGCCAGGAGCTGAAGCTGCCATGTGGCGCTGGCTGGCTGTGCCAGAGTCTCAGCGGCTTCTCGCCCTGGGGGTCAAAAGCCACGCACTCCCACTTCCTGGGTCCCAAAGTCCCGACTGCACTGACCTCTCACTTTGTCCTTTGCATCTATGTGTTGATAAATCTGGAAATGGCCACAGCTGCTGCTTATCTGGAGTCCTTCTGGCTGGTGGCTGGTCAGGCCTTCCCTAGGGCTAAAGCCTCAGTGTGGGGCTGGGCTCGGCTCCCAGAGTGGTGGGCTGGATTCCTGCTGGCCTGCTTGGTTATCTTCAGCAGGAGGTTAGCTTCTCTTTGTCATTTTGTGGATTTTGCAGCTCCAAATTTTGTTTAGAGTCCCCTTTTTACATGAATTGGGGAAGGTGGAAGCCCGAGCTGCGGAGAGGTTGTGTTTCTACTCTGCCATCTTCATTCTTCTTGTTTTTCTTGGAGTTTTTTAAATTTTAAGTTTTAGTTTTAGTTTTCACTCCTTCTCTGCTATTTTATTTTTAAAATCTTTTAAAAAATATTCTATGAATTCTTTTTTGGGTAGGTGATCATTTGATGTTACTCTTTGGGGGTTTCTTTACTTGGTATCCTCCTCTTAAGATGAACCCTGGCCTTCTCTATTCCCATAATAACTTTTCTGACTGGATTCTTTCTCCTTTGCTAGTGCAATTTTTGCAATAATAGCTTAATTTTTGTAATCATCTCTAGCCCTTGCTATGGGGCATGATAGCTCTTGCCCCAGATCTTCAGTTTTCCCCTTCAGCCTGGAAGCAAAGACAAACCTCCAACCTCCTGTAAGTGCCCACAGCCAGGGGCTCTCTGCACCTCTACTTCTGCACTCATTGTGTGTGTGTGGTGGTTCCTTCTTTTTATTTCTTTAAAATTTATGTATTTTTAATTTACAACATTAGATTCCACAACTTTTTGAGTTCCAAATTTTCTCCACCTTCTTCTCCTTCACCCTTTCGCCAAGACAGTATGCAATCCAATATAGTTTCTACATATGCCTTCACATTAAATATGTTTCCACAATAGTCAAATTGTTAAGAATTATAGCCAATGGAATTAACAACAAGAAAAGAAGAAACACAACAACAACAACAAAAAAAACAAAAGGAGCAAATAGTTTGCTTCAATCTGCATTCAGATGCCATAATTCTTTATTATTATTAATTTTTAGTTTTTAACAATCACTTCTACAAGTTTTAAATATTCTCCCCTTTCCTCTCCCCTCCTTCTCCAAGATACCTCACAATATGATATGGATTACACCTGCACATTCCTACTAATAACATTTTCACATTAGGCATGTTGTATAGAAGAATTATAAGAAATGGGGAAAACCATGAGAAAGAAAAAAAAAAACAAAACAAAAAAGGAAATAGTCTGCTTCATTCAGTAATCTGACTCCATAATTCTTTCTCTGGATGTGTACTTTGGAATTGTCTTAGGTCCTTGCATTGCTGAGAAGGACTAAATCTATCAAAATCAGTCTTCACACACTGTGGCTGCTACTGTGTACAATGTTCTCCTGGTTCTGCTCCCCTCACTCAGAATCAGTTCATATAAGTCTTTCCAGGTTTCTCTGAAGTCAGCCTGTTCATCATTTCTTATAGCATAATAGTATTATATTACATTCATATACCACAGCTTGTTTAGCCATTTCACCAATGATGGACATCCCTTGGTTTCCATTTCTTTGCAACAGACAAAAGAGATGCTATAAATATTTTTGTACATGTGAGTCCTTTTCCCATTTTTATTATGGTATCTCTTTGGGATACAGTCCTAGAAGTGGAATTTCTGGGTCAAAGTGTATGTGTATTTTTTATAGCCCTTTGGTCATAGTTCCAAATTGTTCTCCAGAATGGTTGGATCAGTTCACAACTCCATCAACAATGCAATAGTGTTCTAATTTTCCCACATCTTCTCCATCATTTAAAATTTTCCTGTTTTGTCATGTCAGCCAATCTTTTTTTTTAAAGCAATAGGGGTTAAGTAACTTGCTCAAGGTTACACGGCCAGTTATTTCTGGGTGTGTTGCTGAGTATCTGAGCCCAGATTTGATCCAGGTCATCCCGACACTGGAGCCGGTGCTCTTACTCACTGAGCCACCTGGCCGCCCCTAAGCAATTTGGGTTAAGTAACTTGCTCAAGGTTACCTGGCCAGGTGTTTCTGGGTGATTGCTAAGTGTCTGAGCCCGGGATTTGATCTCCAGGTCATTACAACACTGGAGCCAGTGCTCTTACTCGCTGTGCTACCTGGCCGCCCCAATGTCAGCCAATCTTACAGGTGAGATGTGGTAGCTGAGAGTTGTTTTCATTTGTCATGTTCCACATCCTTCACAAGTGAGGCAAAAACCAACCCATAAATAACAAGTAATTTTCTATTTCATCCTGAAAAGTAGTTATGATATTATCACTAGACACACTCTCTTGTTATTAGGCAATGCCTGATAGGTATGGCAAGTTTCATTTAATTACTACAATATCTGACTTGACAAGGCTCTTAGATATTAGCAGGGGTGAGGAAACTATGACCTTGTGGCCACATGTGGCCTTATAGGTCCTCAAGTGTGACCCTTTGACTGAATCCAAACTTCACAGAACAGATTTGTTCTGTGAAGTTTGGATTCAGTCAGATGGCTGCACTGGAGGACCTACAGTGTCACATGTGACCTTGAAGCTGCAGGATATACATCCATGATATTGCTTTCATCTTAGAGTTGAAAAAAGTTAGTCCCAGAAAGAATGAATATTACTAACATTATACCGGTGGTCACTAATGGCACCCAACTAGAAATTAGAACTCTGGAATTCCCATTCCTGTGTTCTATTTTACTAATTTCTTCAAAGTAAATTATGATTTACAGTTTGCTCTGAATTGCTAACTCTATTCTCAAAAGTGACAGTGTCAATCTCTGTGCTATGTATCCTAACCAGTGGTGGGGGAACCATAAGTTGCACATGTTGATGTGGACAGGTGAATAATATTAAACTACATGTACCATTTGTGACAGACTGTTTAATTATTAACAGATCAGAAGAGAGAACTATTAGTTCATAAGTGGAACATTAAGTTTTAAAAATTATAGAGTAATATAATCTAGAATAATAAAAATTTTAAAAATAGCTCTATAGATAATGTATAGATGAAATCAATGCAGAACAGTAATATTGTTCAGTCATTTAGTAGTGTCCAACTTCCTGTGACATCATCCTGTCCACGGAGTTTCCTTGACAAAGACGCTGTAGTAGTCTGTCATTTCCTTCTTGAGAGGATTAAAGCATGCAAACATTCAACTATAACTTGCAAAAGTAGGAGGAATTTTTTTATACAGATGTGAAAAAACAGACAAGAAATTGATAAATGTTTTATTGTTCTTTGTGTAGACTTATCAGTTTTCTTTTTGTTTTCTTATAAAATGATTATGAATTCAACACTGAGCATCAGTACAACCAAATACACTTCCTCTGTTACTGCTTAATTTAAATAAATGGATTCCAATGCATTCATTTTTAAATTTTTTATGCAGTCTCTACTTCTAAATGCTCATGAGATTTCCTCATCCATTTACTCCAACCCATGTTTCCTTTAATATGCTTATAACTGGTATATACCCTCCCTCTTCTTGTTTATTCAGACAATAATTACTAGCATACATGTATAGAGCACTTTATATATTATATCATTTGAGTTCCACAAAGAACCTACTGGTTACTACATATTATTATTATTATTATTATTAATAGTAATTATTATCCCAATTTTACAGATGAGTAAATGAAAATCAGAGAGTATGTATGATTTGCCCATGATCATAAGCTTGTATGTATTATAGGTAACTACAAGTCTTATCTATGCTTTTTACCCCATTGTCACTTACTATGACATGTCCTCTCCATGAAATATGACCACTTTACTCTTAACAATAAAAATAATATGACAATCCCCATATGCATAATAGAATAGAAACAAGATTATATGTGAAACTATAGATTTCTAATATGTACAGTTTTCACTTCTATTAAATATACCTTCATCTCTAATGGAAGTTTTAAAACCTGTCCTGCTTGTCTCTCTTCTTTTTTTCTGACTTGCCCTCTACTCTCTTCTCTGAATTCTTTTTTAAAAAGATTATGCAATGACCTAGTGGCTTAATGTGAACCCAGGCCTTACCACATCTACATCTGCTTCTTGATCCACTTTTCACTATGCCTCTTACAGTAACTAATTTTAAGGAGAATTATATAACTAATCACGAATATAATGTGTTGGGTACAGGACTTTCAAACAGTTAAAAATACCTATCAGTTCTTCAAAATGTACATGGTAAGTCCCTACTATATGCTAGGTCTAAGATATTTTGATATATATCATATTCACTAATTCAAACTTTTTCTTAGGCAATTTAACAATGATATCTAAAGATATTTTTAAAATAATTTCCGAATTCCCTTTTTTAATAGGAGTAAAAGCTCTACAGAGATTTTGTATGGTTCTTTCATGTGGGACATTCCGAGCTGTCATCCTTATTTGGAGAAAGCTATGGAGTAGGAAGGAGGTTCTATTAATGAGAATTTTTCTGGCTGCTTTTGAACTCATCAGAGAGAAGTCATTAGTTTTCCATGCCAATATTCACAGCTTTCAGATGTTTTCTTTTCACTCTCACTGTGACTCAGTAGCAAAACCAGCATCTCACCCACAGGGCACACAAACCTTTACAAGGTTCCTTGAAATTCTGAGGGTTTCTTTCCTCTTTATTTTTTTTTGTGGGGGGAGGGATAAAGAGTGGAAGATAATTTCTTCCTTCTCCTTTAGACCAGAGAGCCATTCACTAGATTAATATATTACGCCTCAGTGATAAATTATATACTTTTTAGTCATTTGCTTTTTAATATCAGGGTGTCTTTCTATAAAATAATAGGAAGAAGGCCTGTCTCCTTGTCTCCACGTGTTTTTTTTTTTCACTCATTTTATCGTTGCCTCTGAATCACAGAAGTGAAAATTTCTTCTCCGAAGACCTTACCCCTAGATACAAAACCTCTCTTTATTTTCTGTTTCTTGGGGACATTCCACCTTCACCATGTGTGCAAGGCAGAGTAGTCTCAGAATCCTCTGAATGCACTAATAATCTTAAGCACAATGTGATAGTAGTTATTTATCCTTTGCCCCCTCAAAAGACCATCTGATTAGAGGGAACTACCATTGATCACTTCCCCACTTTCTTACTATAGCATAATTAGTTCTTTTAAACTGTTGTAATATGAAAATTAGAAATAAAGACTGTCACAAATCCTGCTCTCTGTTACTTCATACATTATCTGACTCATTGAAGTTCAAAGCACACCACAATGAACTCATAGCAGTAAAACTTAATTTTTTTTAAAGGTCAAGTTATACCCCAAAGGTGCTAGCCTAGTTTTAGCTGGTGAGGTTATGAAAGTTTCCTCCTCTTTTTTTGTTTAATTTGAAAATATCAAGGGAGCTGAAAGAAGCATTTTCTATTATAAAACCTGACAATATCAATTGGCATCATGTACTTCCTGAGAAAGTTAATAGAGGCTCAAAGGAATGAACCTTTCTCTTTTTTTGGCCTACCTAAAGATACATCCACATTACCCACAAAATAAAATTTAAACAACCCTTTTATTTCTGGGTTTTTAAATTTTGAACTTTGGACATTCAGGCATCATTGAAGATAGTATATTTCATTATAGAACTAGCTACTTTAATTAATTTAAGATATGTGTTTTGAAAGTAATGAAGCTGAGCTATAACTAGATTGGAGTGACCCCTGCTTTCTCTCACAGCACTGAAGTTTAGAGTGTGCAAAAACTTGACCTGACATATTAGCTTCAAATTCCCTCATTCCCTCCATCCTTTCTCCCTCAATTGAGAAAGCAAGAAATATGATACCCATAATATATATGAAGCCATACAAAACATTTCCACATTGACCATGTAGAAATAAAGGAAGACAAGAAAAAATATGCTTCATTCTGAAGTTACAATCCATCAGTTCTCTCTCTGAAGGTAGATAACATTTTTCATCATAAGTCCTTTTGAATTACCATGGATCATTTCTTTGATCATGGTAGTGAATACTTTCACTATTGATTATTGTTACAATGTTGCTGTTACTGTGTATAATGTTCTCCTAAGTCTGTGCCTTAGTTCATAGAAATTTTTCCAGGTTTTTTCTGGATCAGTCCCCTTCTTATTTCTTATAGTACTTTCGCATTCTATCACATTCACATAGCTCCCACACCTCTTCAGCCATTCCCCAATTGATGAGTATAGCCTAGATTTCCAATTCTTTATCACCACAAAAAGAATTGCTACATTTTTTTCTACCTATTGCTCCTTTTCCTTTTGCTTTGATACATTTGAGGTACAGACTTTTTAGTGGTATTGCTGAGTCTAAAATTATCTTAAGTTTCCTGCATTATTTTCAAATTATGTATCACAAAGTTGCTTGGAAAACCTCTTCCCTGTTTATTCTCTCAAAGGCAAAGATTGCAAATTCGGATTCTGCTATGATGAACAATAAGATCTTGGGCACACAAGAGTAAAACACAGACCTGTAATCCCTGTGTACAAGTAACTGGACTACTGAAAGATCTGTTTGAGCAGATTCACTATGTCTTGTGATCATGACCACATGAGTAGTCAGACCATTCTTCCTACTCCCACTAACTTCTTACTTAACCAAAGGACTATATAATTGTCCAAAACTTTTCACCATAGGCATTTTTATCATGCACATACAAATAAGGGCAAGATTCTTTGGAGGGATTCATAGGAAAGGATGGGAAAGGTATTATGAATTACAGTTTGTTTTTTGCTTTTGCTACTAAATTGGCTTCTGTCTTGAATAAAGCAGAAAAGTCATAGGCTTATATAGTTTATTTTCTGACCAGAACAAATCAAGTTATTGGTTAATTTTCATTTTATTTAAAATGGGTTAATTACATTACACCTTAGTTCAATGCTTAGCATAATGATTGGCACATAACAGACACTTAAAGGTGACTAAGGTGGGCAGCAACTCAACCACATGAAAAACATTCTCTTTTCATGTTAAATATTCAGTCTGTTGTGAGTGTTGTGAACAACAACAATAAATGAAATGTCTTAAGGGCTATTACCATGAGTAGTAATTTTAGGGAAGAACCAAATGTGTGTTTATTCAGGTTATCAGTAAAAATGAATTAACAAAGCATTAGACATTCTCTCAAGCTTGGAAGAAACTTGTTATATGAAGAACCAAGGTACTTATTACAGGATGTTTCCATGACAGTATTCCCAAAAGTTCCAAAAGATTTGAATTTACTTTAAAAATAAAAATGTAGAGCTATTTGTTTTGACATGTTTAAAAATTTCTTTAATGTTACTACTGAAATTATAAAATAATTGGGAAAAGTAGGGGATAAGGAAGGCTTTTCATATGAATAATGTTGCTCATGTAAGAGATGAAGACAAAGAAATGAAAGATTTGCAAATGATAATTCTAAGCCTTAAATTGCTTTTCACCTGTGCAGTATTTAATTGATACATTAGAATATGGAAAAAATAATCAAAATAGCTTGTTTTTATAATTATAAATTATATAATATAATTATGTATATAATTATAATTTATAATTAAACTTTAATTATTAAATTATTACTTTCTTTAAAAAGTCTATATTATTTCCTTCTGTGTGCTACTTAACTGAATGTTGATAATGAAAATGCCAATATTTAATTTAAAAGTTTGCACTAAAGTTTGAAGTCATTGTATCTTTTGTAATAACAGCTAATATTCAGATACTTGTATTTGAAAGGAATATGGGGAAAAATTCCTCCTAATTTTTCAATAATTAGTAGGAGAAAGAACTAATAAAATAGATTTATGGAATAAGTTGGGCCTAAATAAAATTGTGATATTTTCCTAACAATCTGTTTCTTAGAAAGAATGGACCTTTGGAGCTAGAAGAACCTCAGAACTCATCATACGTAACTAACTTTACAGAAAAAGCAAAAGGATGGAGGCAAGTGAAATTGTTTTCAATCTCATAGAAAATTAACCAATGAGCCAGGACCAGAATCCATCTCTTCTGACCCTCAATTCCTGAGGTTGGTCTATTGTTTCAAAATGACTCCTTTTTCTTAAATCTCCCTTTTCATTCTTCTCTTACTCGTGCTCTTATTTATAACTAAACTGATTCTCATGTATCTGTTAAAATTAATTCATGCTAAATTAATAATATTTAAAGTTCAACTCCAACCAAGGACATTTTCATTTTCACAAGGGACACAAAGATATTTATCTGATAGTATTTCCTAATTATGCAAGATCTGTTATCACTGGAATCCGTGAAGTCGGTGGCAAGTATTGGAGACAAACTACCTCTGAAATCATACCACACAGCCAATCATCCTCTTTGTTTAATTCATTCCACCCCTAAGGTAAATATGATTTATTGGGTCTTGATGCTCCCCTCTTCTTGGATAACTGACAAGATACTAAAGAGATGAGACTTATTAAGAAAAGAACCTGGAAATCATCCTCTAACAGCTTCAGAGCATCTTGCAGGCTCCTCTAGAGTTTTAGCCAGGATGTTACTATCATTTCTGATACTCCAGGTTTTTAACAGTCACTCTTACCTCTGGTCCAAAGTATAAAGAGCTGGGCTTACAGTCAGGAAGACCTGAGGTCTTAATAACTATTTAATAACTTAATAATTAAACCTTAATAATCCTGAGCAAGTCACGCAATGTGTTTCCCTCAGTTTTTTCATATGTAAGGTGAAGATACCTGCTTTGCAGTGTCTGACACATAGCAGGTACTATAGAAAAGCATATACCATTCCCTTCCCCTTGCTACACTTGTACACATTATGTGTCCCAAAAGAATTTGAACTCCTTAAAGGTAAGACTTTAATATTTATCTTATTATTCAGTATCTAGTCTACTGTCTTGCCTAGAGTAGGTGCTTAATAAGTTTTGGTTGAAATGAATCTTGAAGAAAAATTCTTCTTTTGACATGGATTGTGTTAGGTGACCTCTGAGGTCTCTTCTAAACATCCCATCCATCTCTAAGATTCTATGACACTGATTAAGAACATGGCAGATAAGAGCAAAAAAAAGTGGGCTGCCCATTTATTCCATAACACAGTACTGTTTTGGTCTAAAGTTATGTTGTCCAACTCAAGGGGGGGGAATTATTACCAAATTGTTAATATTGCCCACCTTTTGTGACCTCATTTGGAGATTTCTTGGCAAAAATGTTTTCCCATTTCCTTTTGCAGCTCATTTTACACATGAGGTAACTGAGGCAAATAAGTTTGAATGACTTGCCTAGGGTCATGAAACTACTAAGTGTCTTGAGCCCAAATTTGAACTCAAGAAGATGTTTTCCTGACTCCAGGTCCAGTACTCCATCTATGGCACTACTGAGGTGCCCAAATAACCAAATTACCCTGTATATCTGAAATGAGGAATTTTTGCTCCCTGGCAAACCATATTCATGGCCAATAGTATAATGTATATCTTGGTTAAGGCTGTAGAAAACTGGAAAAAAGCAGGCCAATGCTAAGATGGCAGTTATAGGGATACAGATGAGGTTAGCTAGGGGAGCGTAGGAGACACAATCATCCCAGTCTATCATTTATTAGCTTCTTCTTTTAATTAATTATTGTTACAAATGAGTTGCTAAGCCTTCCCCCCATCTTTCTAAAGGATTAGCACACTCCAAGATTAACACCCCACTTGCCCCATACTGATTAAAACTCTTGAAATCAGAGAATTTTTTATAAAGACCTAGTCACCTGAGGTGATTCTTGAAGAAAGAAGAGGATTTTGGAAAACAAGTATGAGTAGGCAGTATATTCCTGGTTTGTGGATTGGGTGGGATTGATTTGTTTGAATAAACTGAGAGTATTTCCTTCAATATGGTGATGGCCATTTGACAGAGATTTGAACATTTCATAAAAGAGAGAAGTATGAAATAAAACTGAAAAGATAAGATATGAAAGTCCTTAAATAAAAACCTGAGAGGTTTATAATTTATATTACTGGAATTGTGGAACCACAATTGCTTTATTAGACATCTACAAGTAGATATTCCACTGGCATCTCAAACACATGTAAAAAACATAACTGATTATGTTTCTCCTGGAACATACTCTCCTTTTTAAATCTGCTATTTCTTTTCCTGACACTAGCTTTCTTCCTTTAAGTGGGTTTGTTGTCTGGGAGTCTTCCTTGATTATTCATTTTATCTCAATTCCTATATCTAGTCATTTCTGAAGTCTTGTTAATTCTGTTTCCCTAATATCTCTTGCTTCTACCTCTTCTCTCCTAGTATGGCTACTACCCTCATTTAGATGCTCATCCTTCTAACCTAAACTATTTCAAAAGCTTCCTATTTCATCAGCCTGAGGCCTCTTCCCTTCAGAATCTGACACCAGGGTACTTTTCTTGGCTTGTCATATTACTCACCTTCATTCATGCCATGTTCCAGACAAAAGAACCAAGGTTTAGTTCCCCATACAAGCCTTCCTGTGTGATAACTTTGACAACACAGGCTATCCTCTCTGAAAAGATTTCACTCTCTTCTAATCTTATGGAATTCTTAGCTTCCTTCTAAGCTTAACTCACCTGTCATCTCATATATGTGGCCTATCTTGATCCTCTCCTCCAGCTGCTAGTTCCGTCTTCCTTGAAATTACTGGCATCTACTTGGCATTTACTTCTGTGTTTACATGTTTTTCACCTACAATGAAATCTCCTAGGTGGAAAGGACCATTTCATTTTTTGGCTTTCTATTACCAATACCTAGCATAGTGTTTGACAAAATCATGGATATGTTTAATAACTACTTGTTGAAAAAATGAGGCATTAACTAATCATTACCAAAGAAATATTATTTCCACAGGCAGGTATACAGAAGATGGTGTAGAGAGAATAGAGTCTAAAAGCATTTAAGCCTTTCAGTATACTATTGCAAAAGTTCAAGTGAGAGGAGATGAGGGCTAAAATGATGTCAATAGCTGTGTGAATGAAGTATGAGGGACAACGCAGAGAGCAATAAAGGCAAAACCTAGCTATTAATGGCCAGTGGAGACCAAGTGAGAAGGAAAAGTCTGTAAGGAATCAGAAGTTACAAGACTTGGCACTTGGAAAGATAGTGGTAGCTTCAATGGAATATGGAAGTTTGGAATGAAGGACAGATTAGCAGTTTAAAAATGATGGGGAACCTTGAAGAGAGCAGTTTCAATCATATAGTGAAAATAGAAGAGTGCTACATGCCTGGCACACAGGAGACAATAAATGCTAGTCTAGTTAACTGACTGACTAAGGAGACATTGAGCCAAGGAAATTGAAATAAAATAATAGATGAAGAAAGCCCCTCATCATGAGGCATAATGGAAAAGATAGAGGTATTTATTAGCCTTGATGTCCCTTTTTAAGAGACATGAGTAAAGGAGAAGATTTTGGGCTATCATAGATTGATTTTTTAGATGTGGAAGCACATGATAGAAAAAATTAATCTTTTTTCATATAATAATTTTGAGATGATATCACTCAATGGTCAAATCAGAAAAAAATAATACCTTCCCCACTCATATCATATAGTTATTGCAGAAATCCCGGGGGATAAAGGGAACACACTATGGAAAGGAAAAAGAGTATTGCTAAGTTCAAATTCCAGCATTTTCACTCCAAAGGATATAAAAAGTGCATTTTTCCAGAAAGGGGAATAGAGAGAGAAGCACCGAATGACTTATTTCACAATTTATATTCAGACTGGCAAACAAATAAACAACAACAAGAAAAAAACCAAACTAAACTAAATGAGGTCAGAGATGCTAGAAAATAGTTCTTAGGAGTGATTTGTATGTATTTTCAGAGTTTTAATGCCCATTGTATTCTAGAGAGCAGAGTTCATACAATTTGCAAAATGAAAAGAATTGCCTAGGACATGAAAATGTAATAAATAACCACTAAAAACACACTTCTACCTTTCAGTCAGGTTGTATCACATACCCATCATTCCATAGAGAATTCTTAGCATTGCTTACATGTATTTCTTATTTGCGGAATTGATATGAAAACTTAACTTTTCATGTTTTTATATGTTCAATGAAAACACCAATTGTAATAGGTAATAGTTCATTTACTTGTTCCATCATTTTTATAATAACAAATTGATATGACAATCTTTTCATAGAACTATTTTCCTGAATGTGTACACAATTACATTTTTTATGTACATCGCCCTTCTTTCTTGACAGTTTCTGCAATACATCAAAGTTCTTTTATACTAGAAGGAAAAAACTATATATATATACATCCCAGGTCTATGATGTTCGAAGTATAAGTTTAAATTACATTTTCCACAAAATTGTTTTCTGTGGTCATTCAACACACACACAAATAAAACTATGGGTGAATGTAATTAATAAACTTATTTTATTGTGAAGTAAACAGAATGTTCACTTTGTTGTATAGAATAAAACTAACTCTACTATCTATTTTTAAAATTTATTTGTTTATTTTTAGTTTTCAACATTCATTTCCACAAAATTTTGAGTTACAAATTTTCTTCCCATCTTTCTCCTACCCCAACCCCAAAATAGTGAACCTGTTGAAAATCCCTTCTCCCAATCTGTTGTCTTTTAAATCTTCCCCTATTCCCTCACCATAATTTTCTAATAGGACAAAATAGATCTCTATACCCCAATGCCTGTATATCTTACTTCCCAGTTGCACGTATAAAAATTTTTTTTATTAACATTTGTTTTTCAAACATTGATTTCCAGACTATTTTACTTCTTCCCTCCTCACTACCTGCACTGGGAAGACAAGCAATTCAAAATAGGTTGTACATGTGTAGTTATGCAAAAATATTTCCACAGTAGTTATACTGTGAAAGACTAACTATAATTCCCTCCATCCTATCCCCCCCCCACTTATTCTACTTTCTACTTTGACCCTGTCCCTTTTCAAAAGTGTTTGCTTCTAACTACCTTCTCCCCCAACCTTCCTTCTCTTCTATCACACCCCGTTATCCTTCCACCCTACTTTCCTGTAGGGTAAGATACCTAATTGAGTGTGAATGTTATTCCCTCCTTAAACCAAATTCAATGAGAAAAAGGTTGACCCATTCCCTTTCATCTTCCTGCTCCTCCCCCCGATTGTAACAGTTTTCTCTTGACTTATTTATAAGAGATAATTGACCCTATTCTAGCTCTCCCTTTCTCTTTCTCTCATTATATTCCTTTCTCACATTTACCTCATCCTGTTGCCTCTGTGTATATACATACACACATATGCACACACACTTACATATTCCTATGCATACATATATATGCATTTATACATATATATTCCCTTCAACTATCCTCATACTGAGAAAAGTCTCATGAGTTACAATGATCACTTTTCCATGTAAGAATGTAAATAGTTCAGCTTTAATAAGTTCCTTATGATTTCTTTTTCCTGTTTGCCTTCTCATACATCTCTTACTTCTTGTATTTGAAAGTCAAATTTTCTGTTCAGCTCTGGTTTTTTCATCAAGAATACTTGAAAATCCTCTATTTCATTGAATGACCATATTTTCTCCTGAAATATCATATACTCAGTTTTATTGCATAGATGATCCTTTGTTTTAATCCTAGCTCTATTGATATCCAGAATATCATATTACAATTCCTCTAAAGCATTAAAGTAGAAGCTGCTATATCTTGTGTTATCCTAAATGTGTTTCCACAATACTCAAATTTTTAATCCTGACTGCCTCTAATATTTCCTCCTAGACCTGGGAATTTAGGAATTTGGCTATAATATTCCTACAAGTTTTCTTTTTGGGATTTTTTTTCAAGAGGTGATCAGTGAATTCCTTCAATTTCTCTTTTGCTCTCTGGTTCTAGAATATCAGGGTAATTTTCCTTGAGAATTTCTTGAAGGATGATTTCTAGGCTCTTTTATTTTGTCATGGATTTCAGGTAGTCCAATAATTTTTAAATTATCTCTCCTGGATCTATTTTCCAGGTCAGTGGTTTTTCCCATCAGTTATTTCACATTGCCTTCTATTTTTTTTTTCATTTGTTTGTATCTGTTTTGTAAAATCTTTATTTCTCATAAAGTCATTAGCTCCCATTTGCTCCAATCTAATTTTGAAGGTATTATTCTCTTCTGTGAGTTTTTGAAATTCCTTTTCCATCTGGGCAATTTGGCTTTTTAAGGAATTCTTCTCCCCATTGGATTTATGGGACTCTTTTGCCACTTGAGTTACTCTATTTTTTAAGGTTTTATTTTCTTCAGTCAGGTTGTGTCTCACTTTTCATTATTTTCTTGCATCATTCTCTTTTCTCAATTTTCCCTCCACTTCTCTTACTTGATATTCAAAATTCTTCTTGAGCTCCTCCATGACCAATTACCATTTCATATTTTTCTTGGAGGCTTTTGCTGAGTTTTGACTTTGTTTTCTTCTCATTCCATGTTTTGATTCTTTTTGCTCCCCCAAAAAGTATTCTATAGTCTGATTGCACTTCCTCTGTTTTCTTCTCTTGTCAAACAAATACTTGACTTTTGAGGTCTTTGCCATGGTAGAACTCTGCTTCCAAAGTGGAGAGAGCTGTGCCCCAAATTGCTGGAGGTTTTGCAGTTGTCAGAGCTATGAGGAGGGCCCCCTTTCTACAGCCACCACAAGCTCTGGCACCCTTGTGTTCCTCACCACAGGACTACTACTCAAGACTGCAACCCAGATCTAAGCAGGTCAAAATAAGAGTGATTACTCTCTGAATGGTCACTTGGTCCCCCTACTATCTGCAGGCCAGATGCTCCAGAGGCAGCCATGTATGCAGCAGCTAGAGTGGCCATGCTGCTCCCCACCTCTTGCCATGGGGGCAGGAGTTGGACACAGCTATTCTCTCACCCTGGATCCACAGGGTTCCCCACTGACATTTTACTTTTTCATTAGTGTTTATTCGTTGAGATGTCTGGAATCCACCATACGTGCCAGTGGTTTACTCTCCTGAAGTCTGCTCCAAGAAAATACATTAAGATATTCTGTTAAGGCAAGAAGTGGTTATGAAATGCCTCCCTGAAGGGATCATGCATGCTGATGAAATGTAGACCTTTTGAAGTATTGAATAGTTGCTAAATAATTGAGGCATCTTGAAGATGAGGAATACAATACAACACAATGAGGATTAAGTGTGTGATACTGATGTGTAATTTGAAAAATAGCTGTACACATAAAATATTTAAATTCTTTATTAGAATGTACCATTTTGAGGTCTTCTTGGGTTGACAAACAAGTTCCCATCAACCCACAGAGAAAAGCTCTCAGCGGGACCTCTAATTTCCTGTGCATTCCTCACCACCAAATATTCATAGGATACATGAGGACAAAATACTTAAGCATCTCTGGTTAGAGATGAAGTATTCCAGGGCCTAGGAAGTCTGGCTCCTACATATTTTTATTGTCTCAGCTCCTCTTAAACTATTAAAGAAGTATTGGGTAAACCTGTATTAGTTTCTTTATCAGTCCATGAACATTCCTTTGTTCATGACATTTTCTTATTTTTAAAATAAATTTATTTTATTGATTAATTTAATTTTTTTTACCACCTTCACTTTCCAGTGTAACTCCCAGTTCCACAGAGAACCCATCCTATTAACAAAGGAAAACAGCAAAGCTCAACTAATGATCATGACAAAGAACAAATGCATCATTTCACAATTATAGTCTTCCAAATCTATTTAGAAGTAGAGGCATTTCATCATGTATGTTCTGTGATGGAGCGTAAGTGTTGCTCATTCCATCTTCTAGATCTAGAATTATGTTTGCTCTCTTTTTGCTTATCTGGTTCTCATATGTGAATTTGAGCCTTATTCAAATACAGTCACTTCTGTAAAGATGTTCCGGGACATTCCTACTTTAAGCAATAGCACTCGTTTGATGATTAACCTGTTTATTCCCTCTTATTGCAGAATTTATTTAAGTTCTTAATTGGTTCCACTTTATCATCTCCAATTGGATTATACATTTCTTAAGGGTATAAATCTCACAAATCCAAAGTTGGAAATATTCTTAGTGACCTACCCTATCCTCTTCAATTTACATGTAAAGAACAAGAGGTGTTAAGTTACCCGTTCAAGGTCACATAGGCAGTTTGGGTTAAAGGTAAGATTCAAACCAACTCCTTTGATTTTGAGTCCAACACTCTTTCCACTGTACCACTCTACTAGGGACAGGACTAGCTAGCATCATGTAAACTTAATCACTGTTCAGGCATGATAAGATTAGCCTATATATTCACAAAGAAAAGTTAAAACTCATTTCTATAATTTTTTTTATTCACATTGTTACATGGCTTCCAAATTAATCCCCTGGTTAGTAGTCTTTACTTATTAGCTGTAGAATATCAGAAATTCTTGTTTCTAGAGTGCTCCTGTTGACAAAGTACAGGACAGCAAAAAACTTTTGCACAGCTATGTTAGGGAAAGGTAGTTTGGATACCTAAATACATTAAAGGCACAGAACTAATGGGAGAAACTTTGCTGATTATTCCATTCAGAGATAAACTCATTAAAACAGGGAAACAACACATCTATATTCTTCAGTTCTTTAATGTAATCCAATCAGAAACAGGAGAAGCATAATGAAACAGCCTGTAAATAATACCAAGGAGTTGCTAACCTTTGGAAGGGCAAATGATGTGGATTTCCAGGAATGTGCACAATATTGCATACTGCAGGATGTTTTTTTCTCTTTAGGAAATATTTTTCCAGAATTTATTTGTGATAGTTGTAGAGGTTGAGGGAGAACCAGGTTTACATGAGTAAATATAAAATGAAATTCTGAAGTAAATGAGATAACTTGGCCAGAAATGTTGAAATATCTAAATGGTTGAAGAAAAAGTATTTTGGGGGAGCTTTTGTTGTGTATTACATAGATAATTGGAACATTTTTATATTTTATTTATATAAAATCTACAGATAAAACATGGAAGAAAAAAATTAAATGAAATTTACAGTGAATTTATGAAACTTTTCCAAGGGATTGATTGTCCCATATTCATATCGTACAGCTCAGTGGCACAAAGGATAGTGTTCACAAAAGTGATTCAAGAGGAAATGAGTTCAAATTTGGCCTTAGATATTTACTGTGTGATCTTGTTTGTCTTAGTTTCCCCATCTGTAAAATGAGGATAACAATAATACCTACCTCTCAGTGTTGTTGTGAGAATCAAATGAGATAATAATTTTGAAGTGCTTAACACAGTAAGAGCTTTCTAAATGTTAGGTATTATTATCATCATCATTATTATTACCTCCTCTTCCTCACAAGAGAATGAGGTCCTTGAGATGCTATCTGTGTCTTTGATGTCTCCATGTAATGCTAATACATTCAATACAGAGAATGTGTTCATTTGTTTAGATAATGGTATAACACACAAAGATTGAATTGAGTATGTCCTTCAAGTAAATTAATTGATTAAGAAAGGATAGATGTCAATTGACAATACCCAAGTTTCTACTGTTCACCACAATTCCCTATATCAACAGTAGATTTTAGGTGTGTGTGTGTGTGTGTGTGTGTGTGTGTGTGTGTGTGTGTGTGTAAAATCATATGTGGAACTCATTGGATATTCTTTCATTATTTATGAAAGTGCTTATTTTGATTCCAATGAATACTCAGAGAACCAGAAAGAAATGAGCAATATTGTGAACCACTGGCCTAGGATTTCAGTAAATGCATTTAATAAGGGAGAGTAATTCTAATATACTACAAAGAAATCAAACAGGGGTGGCTAGGTGGTGCAGTCAATAGAGCACTGGCCCTGGAGTCAGGAGGACCTGAATTCAAATCCAGCCTCAGACACTTAACACAAAACTACCCATGTGACCTTGGGCAAGTCACTTAAACTCAATTGCCCTACCTTCCCCTCCCCAAAAAGCAAAAAAAAAAGAGAGAAAGAAATTAAACAGACTTCATAATCTGAGGTTCTCAGTAGAAACACAATTTTCTTTTGAAATATGTTATAGGTTTTATATTCTTTTCAATAATTTTTTAATTTATTTTTTGCTTTAATTTTGGAGGGCAATTGGGGTTGTGACTTGTCCAAGGTCACACAGCTAGTTTTTGTGTTGTGTCTGAGGCTGGACTTGAACTCAGGTCCTCCTGATTCCAGGGCTGGTGCTCTATTCACTGAGCCACATAGCTACCCCATATTCTTTTCAATCTAAATAGCCCTTTAGCATTATAGAAGGATAAATATGCCAATATTTATCTTAAGCATTCATGGTAAAATACTTCTTTTTATAAGAAGAAAACATGGTATTTATGGTGAAATATAATTCTTATTTTGAGTCTCTATTTTAATACAGCTATATGTTTGACCTTGTAATATGAAAATAAACATCTTCAATTCATTTTAGAATATCAATAGAATATACCTTTAGAAGAGCATGAACCTATAAAAGGCATTTCTGAGTCATTTCCCACCATTATTTTTTAATGGATATATATATATATATATATATGTGAATACATGTATACATACATACATATTACATACCAACATACATACAAAATTTTGATTCCTTATACTGAGACCAAAGACCACAGCCCAGATGGAGTCAAATCAGAAACCAGATAGGTCTTTCATAACATGATACTAGTGAATGTATATTTATTATTTCTATGTCTCTGGAAAGGTTTTAAGCATGCTGAGAAGGCTCTTAATTTATTACAATTCTTTTGGGTGCCATAGCCAGCAGCACTTCTTAAATTCTGGGTCACAACCAGTCATGACCCACAGTTTAAGAAGTGCTGAAGGGGTAAAAAGTGAAAAATGTCTAAGAATCTCTGCTAGAGCCATCAATGACATAATTCTAAGAGTAATTTCACATTTAAAGTATTGCATCTGTTTCATATCATTCTTCAGGTATCCTAAGCCAGGCTCAATATTTTGTGTGAAAGTCTAGACACTCAGACGAAATGAAATAAAATTCTATTTAATTTGCTTGTGATAGAAGAGTTTCTGATAGAGAACACTTTCAGGTTTCAAAACATAAAAGCAATTAGTTCACTCTTGCATCTGTAATGCAAGATTCTCTTTAAATTTTTCTTAAAAATATCTAATTCACATTTGCATAGAATTTTAGAGTTAGGAAGGCTTTTGAATTTTATAGCAAACAACCTTATGAAATAGACACTATTAACATTTTTCAGATGTCAGAAATTGAATTTCTGTGGTGGCTAGGTGGCACAGTGAATAGACTGGCCCTGGAGTCAGGAGGACCTGAGTTCAAATCCGGCCTCAGATGCTTCACACACATACTAGGCGTGTGACTTTGGGCAAGTCAACCCCAACTGCCCTCCAAAAAGCAAAAAGAAGAAGAAGAAGAAGAAGAAGAAGAAGAAGAAGAAGAAGAAGAA
>NW_027185601.1:1784146-1825501 GCF_028583685.1 Petaurus breviceps papuanus | reverse complement strand
AAGAAGAAGAAGAAGAAGAAGAAGAAGAAGAAGAAGAAGAAGAAGAAAAGAAAACAAATTCAATTTCAGAAACTGAAGCTTGATGTTATTAAGTGATATGCCAAATTTATAAAAGGTAGAAATTGAATTTAGGTCTCTTTAAACTTTAAATCTAAACTTTTATCCATATGACATACTGTGAGAAGTTTAAAAATGCACAATTCCATCCATATATTTACTTTTCCCACTGATTTAGATTGTACATCATCTAGACCTTAATAGGTGACTTCATAGCTTGTATACAAAGACTATGTCACTACTTTGGTATTCCTTAGATAATTAGCCTTTGTGGATTTAGGTTGGTGTAATATCACAGAAATAGGTCTTTATTAGTCTTTTACAAGGTTTGTACAGTCTGGTAGATCTTGCCAAAACTTGTGCCCATGTCTGATACATAGTAGGTACTTAATAAATGTTTATTGTTTGATTTCTATTTATTGACTCAAGAATGCAGGGCCATCTGTGTTTTACAATGCCTCAGTAATTAGGATCTCAGTTACATTTAATCAGTTAATAAATTAATAAGTTAATGTGATAGTAATGGCAATTAAAGATTCCCCTGTATTGGCTTGGTTTTCAAATTGATTGTATTAAAACCCAGAGTTTGTTAATCCCACCCGTGGGATGGGCTTGTTGATGTGAAAAGAAAGTCCTGAAGTGGGAGGAGCTGGTGATGTAGATTTGGAGAGACAAGAGAGAGGCGGAAGTTCTTTTTGGAAGCAGCACCTCGTGTAGAGGGAGAGACTAAGAGATTGCTGGTGGCCGCTTTGAATTGCCCTGGACTTTTGAGACCTGCCCCCTGAGCTGCCAAGGACTGAGGAGACATGGCTGTTTTGCTGGTACTTTGTCTGTCTGTTTTGATGTTATTTTGCCAGATTTGTCCACTGGTGAAAGACTGTCCTATTGAAGAAGTCCTGGAACCTGGCATTTGGTTAAGAAGGCCTGAGACTGTCCTGCAGACAGAGAGTGAATACTGTCCACTGGTGAGGGACAGTACTGAGAGTGAATACTGTCCACTGGTGAGGGACAGTACTGTTGTTGCAGGGGTCTGGAGACTGTCCGGCAGACAGAATGAATACTGTCCACTGGTGAAGGACAGTGCTGTTGTTGCAGGGGTCTGGGAGCCTTTCTGTTGGTTCAGAAGCCCTGAAGAAGGATTTTCTTGTTGTATGTTTACAGAAATCCTGGGAGAGGGCTTTGCTAATGTGTTCAGGGGTTCTAGGACTGTTCTACAGACAGAGGATAAATTCATGAAGGGACTGGCAATGTATCTTATGGCCTTGCTAAGCCTTGTCTCTCCAGGAACTAAGATTGCTGAGAACTTGCCTCGTGTCAAGATGAAGAAAAGACCTCCATTTGGGTATTAAGTGCTGTGTTTAAACTTGATGTAACTCTGGGGTAGATTCAATTGTGATCCAGGGGTGGGGAACTTTTGACCTTTTTGTGTTCTATGGTTGAGCAAATGAATGTATTTTACTTATGTTTGGAAACTAATCTCCATTTGAGAAGAGGGGCTTTGTGGTGGACTTAATTAAGGTATAGCCTAGGGGTGGAGAAGTATTTGGAACAGAGACTTTGTAATTGATTGAATGATTGGAAAGTCCTGGGGTGGGGTAGGCCTTGGAGATGATTTAATCACACTTAGTAAATGCTGTATTTTGAATGATGTCATGTTTTGATCTTCTCTGTTCTGGGTTTGTTACTGAATAAAATAGAGAGCACCTATGCTGGTATTTTGAACCTGGGAAGTTGCCTTTCCTTGGTATCACATTACAGTTAACTTCAATTTCCTTTATGAAGAGTTATTTACTAGGAAGATACATGAAGAAGAGCAGTATAGACATTCCCTTCCCAACACCTAACAGGCACACTCGCCCCTTTATAATTTTCCTCTCTGAAGAGAATGGGCATAAATTTTAAGCATCTGCTACATCTCAGCAAGTTCAGTTTCAAACATGACATACCGTGTTTCCCCAATAATAAGACCTATCCCGAAAATAAGCCCTCCCCTTACTGTGCAAGATTCCTCTAAAATAAGCCCTCCCCCGAAAATAAGCCCTATTGAGATTGCTACTGTAGTGAAGGTGATCCCCTGCGCTACATGCTACATTACGGTACCCTCTGTATGCACCGTCCTCCCCCTCCTGCACCATTTCCCCCACTCCGTGAAATGCACGCCGCACTCCGAGCTGCATCCAATCAGAGCCGCAGCAGTGAGCTCGTCATCCTGTTCTTCCCCAGTGATTTGCTTATTGAATAAAGGTACATTTTTTTGTTCAATTTACCTGTTTATTAAAATTGCTGTCAATGTTCCTTAAAATAAGCCCTCCCCTGAAAATAAGCCCTCTGGTGTTTTTCTGTCCAAAAAAATTAATGAGTGTCTTATTATCGGGGAAACACGGTAGCTAATAGTTGATAAATGTCTTCTGTCTTAACACTGACATAGACCAGCAGGTTGGATTGTGATTTCATCCATCAAAGTTTGGACTTCTGATACCAGACATCAAGTGGTTCTCCTCACTTTCAGAAGTTCTCAAAGTTATAGCTATCTCTAGTCTCTTATCTAAAAACATGAACAAATAAACATAACAGAGGTAGAAGAAAAACTATCATCTCATGGCTTCATGACTTCTTTTGGGGGGAGATAGTTGATGGACTTTCCCAAAACCAAGAGCTCAATATCAGTCAAGCTAGAAAAGTAAAAGCCAACAGATTTATCATGGCTAGATAGAGCAGTTTAAATGCAACCCATTTCTGACAAATCAAAAACCTTCCCTTCACATGGTTAGTGGAATGGAACCAGTTATTGAATGTACACATGTTCCATGTCAGATAGTAAGACACTTCAAATCCAAGACAGCATGCCTTTCTACAAGCGGGCCTCCCAGTCTCTTTAATGGGCTAATCATCCCTTTATGTCTGGACCTCAAACTTCAGTGACTCTGAGTTACTAAAGATTGTTTTTATATCATTCAAGTAGTCATGCTGGAGTCTCGGAGTCTAACTAGTGAGACTATAACCTGGAACACAACTAGAACTCAGATCAACATATAAAAATAGCTAACATTTATATAGTGTCTAATATATCTCAGGCAGTAAACTAAGTGCTTTACAGATATTATCTAATTTGACCCTGAAAACAACACTGACATGTAGGTGCTATTATTTTCCTCACCGAAGCAAACAGGAGTCAAGTAACTTACCCAGGGTCATACAGCTAAGTAAGTGTCTGAGGCTGGATTTGAACTCAAGACTGTCTGACTTCAGGGCCAGCACTATCCACTACACCAACTAGCTTCCCCATGAGAATATGAGATATTTATAAAATATAAATAACAGGTCAAAGTAGAATTTGACTCAGAAGCTAAATATGTTGGGTAAAAGCATAGGGTACTAGAGAACTGGAGAAGGGAGAAAACCAGTAGAAGATAGCAGTGACAGAAGGCAGGGTGTAAGAGGTAGCATGTCTGCTAGAATTCAAAAGATGGCTAAGAGTAAAGGACAAGGAGAAATGGGAGTCAGAAAACTGGATTTTAGTGTTCTATCAACTACTTATGACCTACAGGACCTTGATTAAGTCTCTTTACCTCTTAGAGTCATTGTATCCTCAACTATAGTAGGAAGGAGCAAAGTTAACACCTCATAATTTTGTAGAGTATTGTAGATATTGGCAATTACTGTTATTACCAGTAGGATCAGTGGCACCAGAGGTAATCACATGATAATTAAGGAGTTAGAGAAAGAAAGAAAGTAGAAGGAAGAAACTGGAGAAAGTTGTTCAAATCACAGGAAATAATCCTTGGAAAATATCTATAATTAGACAGCAGCAGAAAGAAGATAAATAAGAGATGAGTTCATCAGAGATATTTAGAAGGATAAGTAATAAAAAACATACTTCAGTTTACTTTCAGCCACATACATAATCCCATTGTCCCTTGGGTAACATGGAATTTTGATTCTTTGGAAATCACAGTGTATGTAAATCACTCAGCCTTTAGGATGTTAAAACTGATATTATAAATAGATGACATATTTAAAAAAATCATTTTACCCAGTTTTGCTTCTCTATGACTTCAAGTTCACAAAGCTAGTCAATGTTTGAGGAAAGATTTGAACTAAATCTTCCTGACCCTATTGAGGGCCTTATCCACTGTACCATTCTGCCTTCCTTGTTTATATTTCCTTCTGTCTCAGTGCCTAGCCCCTTGCTTGAATGTAGCAATATCAATAACTTCTGTTGAATTGAGAAACCATTATCTATGAATTTGCCATATTCTTCTAAAAAATTGCTCTATGGAGTCTGGAACCACATACTTTAAGAAGTTTTTTATCTCTGCCTTTATCTTGAAGCAAGTGCTTAATGAATTCTTTTTCCTTCTTTTTCTAATGATTTTTTTAAACAAACTGAGAGCTCAGTAGTAATGCAATATCTTATTTCCATCCTGATAAATTATGGTGAAGTACTGAATGTTATAAAGTAAAAGTCTATCTTGTTTTGCATAATAGTTGTCTCACTTTTTATGTATAAATGTAAATATATGTAACTTTTTTTATGATTGACACCTAAACATAGAAACAAGTTTAGAGAAAGCCCCAAACTTAGAAGCAAGTCCTAATCTCTAGTCAAAATACTATCATTGATTAGCTGTGTGAAATTGAATGACTTGCTCTCCCTTGACATAAATTTTCTCATCTGTGAAGTGAAGGTTTTGAACAACATGACCTTTATAGTTTCTTCCAGCTCTAACACTCTTCGATTCTTTAATTCAATTCTTCTCCTCTAGTAGTCTGCCTACTTATGTGCCAAAGAGCATGTGATTGAAAACCTCCAGGTGGGAACCTTAAAGACCCTCAAAGACATATATAAACACATGCAAAGAAGAAAAACCCTTAGCTGACCAGATTGGCCTCCTCTCCCTATGAGAAAAGTTTGTTGTTGTTTCCTTATACTGAACTAACGTCTATTTCTGTGTAATTTCTATCTATTGTTTTTATACTGGAATAGGAGCCCTTCTATCTATAATACAGGGGTGATGAACTTGTGGCCTTGAGACCACATGTAGCCTTCTAGGTTCTTGGTTGTGACCTTTTGATGAGTCTAAGTTTTACAGAACAAATCCTTTATTAAGGGGATTTGTTTTGTAAAGTTTGGATTTAGTCAAAGGACTGCACTTGAGGACACAGAGGGCCACATGTGACCTTGAGGCCACAAGTTCCCCACCCCTGCAACCTATTTTAATGCACTTAATCCTTTAATGACAACTTAATTTATATTATTTAATGTCCATATTTCATTTCATCTCTGATCATTACTAGCCTTCCTATCCAAACTCCAACCTCAAGTGTAGCACTGATAATAATGATAAAATGTGAAAAATTTAGGCATTCTTAGAAATACAATGATCCACAATAATCCAAAGGAAGCATGATGTAACATGTTATTTACCTCCAGAGAAAGAACAGATATTGTCTGAATAGATTGAAGCATACTGTTTTTTTCCTTCCTTCCATCCTTCTTTTCTGCCTTCCTATCTTCCTCCCTCTCTTTATCTTTCTTTCAAATCTTCTTCTATAAAATGACTAATATGGAAATGTTTTACATTATTGAACATGTATAGCCTATATCAGATTGCTTACTATCTCAGGGAGGTGGGGCAGGAGGGAAGGGGAAAGATGGAATTTGGAACTCAAAGCTTTAAAAAAAATGTTAAACTTGTTTCAACATATAATTGGGGAAAATAAAATTATTTAAACAGTGTAATACCAATAAACATCAAGTATAAAATAATAAAGTTCATACTACACTGCATGGAACTTTTGGAAGATTGATGAAAAGGTCTTGATGATTGTAAAATGAGTGATGTCTTGTGATCTCTACCATTGTGCATATCAATGAGCTTAGAGATTCACTGAATGATTTTTTAGTCATCTCAAACTTGAAAACTAAATCTTGTCAATGACTTTCCTCTCTCCTTATCTTCCCTTCCACATCAGATCATGTTCTGAGTCTACTAAAACTTTTTCTCCCACCTTTATTCTTTTGAAATAGTTTTCCTCAAAATCTAGAATGCAATTGCTCCTTTCCTCTGTTTCAAAGAATCTCTCTTTATCTCCAAGAAGTGTCAAAAGTCATCTACTTGAAGCCTATCCTAATTATTCCAACTGTTAGTTCTGGACCTCCCAAATTATCCTGCATTCAACTACTTTGTATTTTTGTCTTTCTTTATGTTTATTCCATATATAATTTTCTAAGCATTTATTGTGTTCTCTGATATTTAAGAGCAGGAATTTTCATTCATTTTATCCCCAGAACTGGGCACATGGAGTGGCATTTACTTAATAAATGCTTGCTGATTCATTGATTGTTTCACACTTTACCATTTCCTTAATACTAGTCTCTTCCTTTCAATTCTAATAGCCATGCAACCTTGCCTCCAGCTGCTTCTGACTTAATGTCATTGGTTACTTCTTATCAAGAATAGTGCAATAAATTCACAACTGGTTCCTTTCTGCTTCCTTCCTCTCTTCAGCAATTACAACATATCACAGACTTTATATCTTTTATAAACTTTGTAACAAATAGCTTTGACCATGTCTCTCCCCCACTCTAAAATTTAAGTCAAACATTTTAGAAGTATCTACTTTGGGCAAATTATTACAATAAACATTGGAAACTATCAATGATTCCATGTTGACTATTGAATCAGAGCCAAATTCTTTGTTTTTCCTTTTTGGAGGGGGGAAGATAGGGCAATTGGGGTTAAGTGACTTGCCCAAGGTCACATAGATAGTTTTTGTGTTAAGTGTATGAGGCTGGATTTTAACTCAGGTCCTCCTGACTCCAGGGCCAGTGTTCTATTCACTGCACCACCTAGCCACCCCAGAGCCAAATTCTTTAGGCTGGAATTCAATGAATGTCACAAATTGACCCTGGTATACCTTGCTACTTGATATATCTGACGACAGAGTCTCTATTACTCTACCCCTTTAAGTTTACTTAATCCCCAAGAATACAAATTGTATCTGGCCATACCTTTTGTCATATTATATTTCCCTTGCCTTTAATCTGATATAGCATCTTCCCTGGCTTCCTCTAAGTCCTGTGTAAAGTCCTACCTTCTTTTCCAGGAAGCCTTTTCTGATCTTTCTTAATGGTTATTGTCCTTTGTTCTCAAAGAGGACCAAAATGTTATAACTATGCTAGAGTCAAGTTTCAGTGTATCTGACTGTGGCTGATCAGACCAATATGAGCTGGGAATAATCTACCAGAGGTAAGGAACAAATAATTCATGTGAACACCTGGGGACAATTCTCTAAATTTCTGCATCCTGTATTTCCTTTGAGTTGTTTCAATTCTACTTCGCTCATAGAGCACAACACCTTCTCTGATGTGTGTATGCCATACTGAGTGTTCCTGTACCAGTATCTCCCATTTCCCACAATCAATTCCCAAGTTCCTAAGAGATATCTTGAGTTTCCTTGAATCATTTTTCCTGACCATCAAGTAAAAGCTTGCCCTGGGTGACTATTATGGATCTCCCTTAATTCTAGGACTTTTACTCTGTTGATTGTTTCCAATTTATCCTGTATATATCTTGCCATATTGATAAAATAGGATAGACTGGCTCCAGGAGAGGAACTCATTGTAAGCACTAATGTAATTAACTTATGAAAAATATAAAAAGAAACTCAGAATCAATCAATTTATTAAGCACTGATTATGTGCTTGGCACCATCCAATGAACTGCAAAGAGGATGATCTGAAGGGAATATTAGGAGGCAGTACTCAGTCTTTACAAGGTAATCTAAATTTTCATCTCTGTATTAAAATTCCTAGAAAATTGCCTTGTTCAGAGTGTTAATAAATGTTGGCTGAACTGCATACTTTGATGAATTTTATATATTTAGGAGTCTGTGATTTTAGTGTTGAACCAACAAATGCACCAAAACAGACTGCCAGGCTGCCTATTCCTTTTTTCCTCCTGTGTAGTTCTTGTACATGACTTTGAATAAATCCCTCTCAGAATATACACCCAATGCACAGACATCTTCCTCTAATTATTTGAATCTCTTAAAGTACCCCTTAACATTCATACTATTCCTCTGTCCTTTTTTATTCTTGCTACATGACTGGCTGATGCTCTTTTATGTCCTTAGGGATATCTTTTATATAGTATTACTTACCACTACATATATCCATGAATATGGTGAAAAACGTGATAAGAAAAATAATCATTTGATATCATTTCATCACAATAGAGTAAAAAAATGAATGTTAAAAATACACTATACCATGATATTACTAAAATGCATTTCAATGAACTTCCTTAATGAGGTAGAACTTAATGAGGTAGATTAATATACTTATTGGTAAGGAAAAGGGGATATTGATTGAAAAAAATAGGTTAAGTGCACAAGATTTCAAGTAGAAGGCATCTTCATTTTAAATTATTTTATTGATAAGATGTACAGACTTCAAAATTAAATAAAATTTTAAGATACAGGTTCTTCTTACACACAAAAAAATCATTGTAGGAAAAATCAAACAAGAAAAAAACAACACATTTCTCTAACACAAAATAATTTATAAAATATAAGGAAAGGAGATAGAATCCTATTGGGTATGGACATGTTGGTGTCAAGGAAAAAGTCCTAGTTGTAGAGTTAAAAGATCCTGGTTTGGGCCAGAGTTCTGTCTTCTTTCATTTATGTAACTTCAGGCAAGCCAATTTGCTCTTTAGCTTCAGGGTCCTCGTTTGTAAATTCGTTGACTAGACTAGACATTTCTGAAGGACTTTTCAATCTCTACCAATGTATGAGTTTAATTATGTCCAATTAAGACATTCCAGGTTCTGAAATAAATTCCTCAAATACTAATATATCCCTTACCCAAAGTACAAATGATCAGAATTTCAGGAGGAATTAAAATTATTTTAAAAGTTATCTTTGAATTTGTTTAAATATAAGAAAAGTTGTCTAATAATACATGTTGATAAGAGCAAAAGGGCTAACGTCAGTTAATAGTAAAAAGAATAATAATAATAGCTAACAATTAAATAGTATGTACTATGTGTTAGGCATTGTGCTAAATACCCTAGGAGATAAGCGCTGCTATTTTCCTCATTTTACAGATGAGGAAACTGAGACAAAAAGAAGTTAAGTGACTTGCCTAGAGTCTCACTCTTAGGAAGTGCCTTAGTCTGAATTTGAAATCAGACCTTCCTGACTCTAGTGTGTTGAGCACCTTAACATTCATCATGGCTCAGGTACATGAGATTATGTGATGAGGTTTGGTGCAGTACAACTATTGCATCTTTTTGTAGAACATTTTCTTGTTTTAGGCTTCTTTCTTAAAAGAAAATAATAATTGAAATTTTTTTTAATTGAATAAATATTTATTTGTTTTTTTTTATATTTGAATATTTGATTTTAAAACTTTCAGTTCCAGATTCATTCCCTTCCCCCCCTGCCACCCACTCCCACTGGGGGGACAAGCAGTTCAGTGTAGGTTGTACATGTGTGGCTAATGCAAAACAATAACATAGTAGATGTATTGTAAAAGACTGACTATTTTTCCCTCCCTCCTATCCCACCTCCCACTTGTTCTATTCTCTACTTTGATCCTGTCCCTTTTCAAAAGTGGGTGCTTCCAACTTCCCTCCCCCCCAGCCTGTCCTCCCTTCCATCATCCCCCCTCACATCCCCTTCCCTCCCTATTCTCCTGGAGGGTGAGATCCCCTATTTAGTGTGTATTTCCCTCCCTTCTCAAGCCAGATTCAATTGGAATAAGGTTGACCTATTCCCTTTTGCCTTCCTATTCTTCCCCTCCATTGTAACCATTTTCCCTTGCCTCTTCTGTATGAGATAGTTTGCCCCACTCTGTCTCTCCCCATCTCCTCCCATTATATTCCTCTCACCTCTTAATTTCACCTTTTAAGTATCATCCCTTCCTGTTAAATTGGTCCCGTGCCCTCTATCTATGTATACCTGTAAACGTATATATACACATTCACATATGTATTCATATGCCCGCATACCCTCATATAAAGACATATATATATTTCTAATCCCTTCAACTACTGAGAAAAGTTTCATAGGTTACAATTATTGTTTTTCCATGTAGGAATGTTAATAGTTCAACTTTGGCCAGGTGGCTCAGAGAGCAAGAGCACCGGCTCCAGTGCCGGGACGACCCGGATCAAATCCGGGCCCAGAGACCCAGCACCACACCCAGAAACAACAACTGGCCATGCAACCCCGAACAAGCCACTCAACCCCGATTACTTCAAACAAAAAAAATAGTTCAACTTTGATAAGTTCCTTATGATTTCTTTTGCCTGTTTACCTTCTCATGCTTCTCTTGCTTCTTGTATCTGAATGTCAAATTTTCTGTTCAACTCTGGTTTTTTCAGCAAGAATGCTTGAAAGTCCTCTATTCCAATGAATGACCATATTTTCCCCTGAAACATGATACTCAGTTTTGCTGGGTAGGTGACTCTTGGTTTTAATCCCAGCTCCCTTGACCTCCGGAATATCACATTCCAGGCCCTTCAATCCCTCAGTGTAGAGGCTGCCAGATCCTGGGTTATCCTGATTGTGTTTCCACAATATTCAAATTGTTTCTTCCTGGCTGCTTGTAATATTCTCTCCTTAATCTGGGAATTCCGGAACCTTGCTATAATATTCCTAGGAGTTTTCTTTTTGGGATCTTTTTCAGGAGGTGATCGGTGGATTATTTCAATCTCTATTTTGCCCTCTTGTTCTAAAATATCAGGGCAGTTTTCTTTGAGGACTTCCTGGAGGATGCTTTCCAGGCTCTTACTTTGGTCATGGCTCTCAGGCAGTCCAATAATTTTTAAATTATCTCTCCTGGATCTATTTTCCAGGTCAGTGGTTTTTCCCATGAGATATTTCACATTGCCTTCTATTCTTTTATTTGTTTGGATCTGTTTGACCGCATCTTGATTTCTCATAAAGTCATTAGCTTCCATTTGCTCCAATCTAATTCTGAAGCAATGATTCTCCTCAGTGAGCTTTTGAGATTCTTTTTCCATCTGACAAATTCGACTTTTTAAGGCATTTTTCTCCTCATTGCCTCTTTGAGCCTCCTTTGCCATTTGAGTCAGTCTGTTTTTTAAGGTATTATTTTCTTCAGTCAGGCTGTTGACTCTCATTTCATAATTTTCTTGCATTGTTCTCATTTCTCTTCCCAATTTTTCCTCCACTTCTCTTATCTGCTTCTTAAGGTCTTCTATGGCCTGTAACCAGCTTGTATTTTCCTTTGAAGCTTTTGGTGCAGGAGTTCTGACTTCACTGTTTTCCTCCTGTTCCATGCCTTGCTCCTTCTTATCCCCAAAATAGGAGTGTAATGTTGGAATCTTCTGTCTGCTTTGTTTCCTTTGCCTGCTCATTTTGCCACTCAATGATTTGACTTTTGGGCTTTTTGCCACAGTAGGACTCTGCCACCAGACAGGGGAGTTTTCGTTCCAAATGCTGGGGTTTTCTCAGCTGCCGGAGGTATTAGATGGGTGCCCTCTCTGAGGTCTCCACACGCTCTGGCAAGCTGGACACACACCCCAGGACCTCCACCCTAGACTGCAATCCACATCCAAGCAGGTTAAAGAAAGAGCGATGACCCCTCAGACTGGTGCTTGGTCCCCCTACACTCTGCAGTCCAGGAGCTGAAGCCGCCACGTGGCGCTGGCAGGCTGTGCCCGCGTCTCAGCGGTTTCTCGCTCCGGGGGTAAAAGCCATGCACTCCCACTTCCTGGGTCCCAAAGTCCAGACTGCACTGGCCTCTCACCTTGTCCTTTGCATCTATGTATTGATAAATCTGGAAATGGCCACAGCTGCTGCTGATCTGGAGTCCCTCTGGCTGGCGGCTGGTCAGGCGCTGGCCGATTCCTGCCGGCCTGCTGGGCTGTCTTCAGCGGGAGGTTAGCTTCTCTGTGTCATTTTGTGGGTTCTGCAGCTCCTAAGTTTGTTTAGAGTCCCCTTTTTACATGGATTGGGGAGGGTGGAAGCCAGAGCCGCGGGAAGGTCGTGCTTCTACTCCGCCATCTTGGCTCCGCCCCCCATAATAATTGAAAATTAACTGATATACCTGCAATTCTAGTCTGGTTTTAAGTGATTGTGGGTAAGTGTAGCAGCAGTTTCCCCATGGTGGCTGCCAACACATGTTCTCAGATCTGCTTTTCTGGAGGAAAGCAACTAAAAATTGGTTAACAATCTTGCTTTAATCAATCAATCATATCATTTACCTAGTTCAGGGTGAAAAGTCAGCATGTTGAACTTCAGACTATATAGACAGGTTACAAGCAGAAGTTACAAGACAGAGAAAAATTTCAGCAGACAGGTGTCCAACTGTCCAAACATTACATCCATACCTAGACACAGTTACCAGAGAAGGAAGCATCAATATCTGGGTTTTTCAAAGCCAGGGGGCTCTCAATGGCTGCCCAGAGTCTCCTCTAGTCAAATCACACAACACTTCTCAATGTGAGCCCCCAAACAAAGCCTCACATCAAGGATTTATATAGCCTTCTCCTGGCTCAGAGAATGTCACAATCTTCTTGACCCACTTCCCAATCACAAAGTATCTCCTAAAAAACAATGCTCCCACCACAGGTTCAAGGTGCACTTAAGCCTATCAAATGGCCTAGGGGCAGGGAAGATCTTAAATTTACATTCCCATTACAGTAAGTAGGCAGTAGAATGACTTCAAAGCTACCATTTTCATGAATATTTTACCCCAATGTCATAGATATTTCTGAATATTTCTCTTGTTTTCAATTTCTACAGGTAGATGTACTAGATGATCTGAAATCTCTTTCAGTCTCATACTTATATGAACATAAAAAAGCCATAGAAGTATGTATGAGTCTAGATAAATAAAATCAGTCATACATATAAATGGTTGATTCAGTTTTACTCAAAAATTGACTACTAAATATTAAAAGTGATTACAGTATCCACTTAAGCAGCTGGATTATATTGAATATTTGCAAATCCATTGATTACTCCTAACAGGGCAGCTGAGTGGCATGATGGGTATAATGCCAGGCCTGGAGACAAGAAAACCCATCTTCCTGAGTTCAAATGTGGCCTCAGACACTTACTAGCTATGTGATGCTCGATGAGACAGTTAACTCAGTTTTCCTCAGTTTCCTTATCTATAAAATGAACTAGAGAAGGAAATGGCAAATCACTCCAGTTACCTTTGCTAAGAAAACCCCAAATGGATTCATGAAGAGTCAGACAAATTTAAAAATAAATGAACAACAGCAACACATGATATATATGATAGATTTGATTTTCTGATAATTGGAAAATAGATAAACAAAGATAAAGGTTGAGATTTTTGTGAATAATCAATTCACTTCAGTTCAGTTCCAGAACCATTTACCGTGCACTTAGTAGTGCAACAATCTGAGTTTCACTCAGGGGATACAAAATGAAGCTGATAGCATAAAGACCCTATTTTTGAGGAGCTTAGTAATAAATCAGGGGAATACATGCACAAGGGAGATAAAACATGAGAAAGGGATAATATGCTAAGGGGTAAGGAGAGGTGCAATTGCATTTGAGGTCAAAAAGGGGTAACCTAATAGCCTAATACACATAATTTAAGGTCATTTAACCAAACAACAACAACAATAAAACCTTTATATCAAGAGAGAGAAGCCTTCTTGGAGTGGGTAGAACCAGAATTGAGCCCTAAAGGTTTTTTTTTTTTTTCCCACCCTTAATACCACCTCAAGTAGACTAGTTATCTGTCTTTCTTGTTTTTGTAAACAAAAAAAAAAAAACAATAAACATAACTTCAGTTGTTCCCTAAATACAATATAAATTGTTTATGCTGGCATTCATTTCAAATAATTCCTAAGGTGGTTCCAACTTGGAAGAGGAGTAGGAAAATCCTTAACCTTGTTATCTGGGCAGTCCGAAGAAATGGGTTTTATTGCTGGTACTGCCACTCATCAGTTACACAACTTTTTAGTCATTTTTGCCTGTTTCAGAGCTTAAGTTTCCTCATTTCTAAACTGAATGAATTAGATTAGGTAATCTTTAGTGTCTCTTCCAATTCTGGTATTCTGTGATTTTTTTCTAGTCTCATGTCACACAGAGTATCTTCCAAGAACCTGAATAATTACTGTCCCTTTTCTTGATTCACATTATCTTCCTTGCTTCAAACTGACAAAGTCCTTCACTTTCCAAGCCTGTTGATATTCTTTCTATCCTTTGAGAACTAATGTGCAGGTACTTTTTTCTCCTTGAAGTCTTTTCTCATCTCCCCAGGAAAAATTTTGTTTCTTCCCTCATTACTTATCCTAAGCACTTCTTTTTTCTTATTACATTCTGACTATTATTAAAACTATTTCTGTAAGCAGATGAAATAAAGATGACAGGGGCAGTACAGTGTCTACCACATAGGTAAGGTAGAGGTAAAGAAATATTTGTCGAATTGAAGTAAAACTATTCACTTCTTTCTCTGTCTCCAAATAATACAAACTCAAGATAGTTTTCTATAGAACACAATTAGAGTAACAATAGGAAATTTCAAAGTTTGCACTGCATTAGAGACTACTATAAGTCTTTTTTTCCCCTTATGTTTCAAAAAACTCATACCCCAGAAAGTAGCTGAGGGGTACACTTCAATCAGAATAATATTTTTCACTCTCTTTGGCTTTTACAAAAAGAGATGCCTGCTAGCAATTCTGTATAATAAATCTCATTTTATATTATAGAATGGCTCTAGGCACTCATACAATGTGTAAAGATATAGAGCACACTTTTTTCCTCCTTCAATTTCCTGGGGGAAATATTTCTTATAGAGACTATCAAGGGTTTTATTTCCCTCATCAAGCTTTTTATGAACAAGCCATTTGTTATGTATGTCTATGGCAGTGATTATATTGCATGCAATAGTATACAGTAACTATCTGAAGGGGTTATGGATGTAGCTGCCAATGGATCTACAGGTATGGTGCACATTTCTAACTCTGATTTATATTGTTGAATTATAAACCATATAGAAATAGTAGTGAATTCATTAGTCCTACATGCAGTAGAATTAAGTGCAATAAGAATATACTACACATCCTTATATTCCTGAAAGATTGAATATGTATTTGAGTGGGAAGTTTTGTACTTGCAAAGTTCCAACTAAAATCTTTTATTGGTAGCATTCTCCTACCTCTCATAATTCTAGTGCCTTCTCTCTGTTAATTACTTCCTATTTATCCTGTACATAAATTCCTCTTATTTGCCTGTTGTCTCCTCCATTAGATTCTAAATTCCTTGAGGGCAGGGATTGTCTTTTACCTTTTCTGGTATTCTAAGCTCTTAGCAGTCTCTGGCATCATTATTAGGCTCTTCCTAAATGTTTATTGACTGCCTAATTGTCAGGGAAGAAGAAAGAAGACTTCTTCTACTCAGCCTCTTATTAAAGGCAGTATGCATAGTGAATAGAGAGATGGTTTCTGATCCAGAAACACTTGAGTTCAAATCCTGCCACTAAAATTACTACTTGAATGGTCAAGTACCCTCAGACCTCAAAGCTTCAATTGCTTCATTTGTAAAATGAAAATAGTATTAACCTACAGGAGTAATTTCAAAGCCTTAATGTGAGGTTCAAATGAGATCATTTCCAGGGAGTGTTATATAATTGACATTATTATGAAGAAGCAATACAATTTGTGGAGGGTTCCATAAGTAATTGAATTGAGAATGCCATGTCCCTTAGTTAGTAGTCTGAGCAGAAGGAGGTAGGGCTAGCCCTATTTGGCTGGCCAAATGAGTACTGTTAGCAGTATATTCACCAGCAGGTGAATATATAGAATGTTGCAATTGTCCTGGTATTTCTCCTACTAGGTACCATCCTAACTGAAGGGAGAGAGGTTCCAGTTTCTATTGAATTCCCAGCAAGGCTCTTATCCAGTATATTCCTGGATTTACATACAAGAAGAGAGCTTATTTATTTCAAATCATATACATTTTTCTATTTTCATTCTTACTTAAATAAAGACAAAGAGAAGCTAACTCATGTCAGAGCTTTACTTCCTGTCATATTCCTGAAAACATATTTTTCTGCATATAAGTATATTTTAGAAAAGTCTTATTCACTGACACAACTCCACTGGATGCCATAGGTGGTATCTGTGAAAAGAAATCTTCTTACTATAAAAATACCCAGTCAAAATCCAGAACCTAATAAGTTTTACACATTTATCTTCCCTAGTAAGCAATGATTACCTCAGATAATCAAGTTAATTCTCCATTTAGATTTTTCTTTATAAAATTGAACAGAAAGACTAGCATTATAAAGTTACATATTTTTAAAAAGTCATTCTAGCAACTGATATCTAAGCATCTACTAAGTGCAAAAGTAAAAGAGAAAGGTTTTGCCAGATCAACCACACCATCATCATTTATTGAGTACATACTATGCAGAAATTTTTACACTATAGGAATCGAGACAAGCTAGGACAGTGAAGGGGTCACAGCGGGAATGGAATTATGTCTCTCCTTTTTTATATCTTATTATTTTTGAGTCTGACTTGGATTTATATTCCTAGAGTGGTAGGCCTTTACCATTGTCCTTAATCTCCACTGAACCAAAGATTAAATAAATCTTTGTTGAAAAGAAAACAGTGCATGGCATCAACAGATTTTTTTTTTTTGGAATGAAACATAAAAGATAGGTGTAATTAGGAAGGAGTTTATAGAGAGCACAGATGATTGCTGATGATAAAATAAATGAGCAATTTTAAATTCATCCCCACTTCCATACCAAAAACACACACTTTTTCCCCCCTCACATAACTTAAGTGTAACTATAACCCAATGCGTTTTAAATCATTGTTATTGTATGGAAATCTAAATCTTCTTCCCTTGATCCTTATATCCACAAGTCAGAGGTTTGGTTACAATCCACAAGTCAGAGATTTGGTTACAATCTTTCTGTGGGTTGAAATTATCTCTGCATTTAGGCAGGGGTAGTTGAATTTAAAGAGAATTACCTATAGACACAGCAAATATTTTTTTCTCCTTTACAACTAATTCTAGGAGGAACATGTTGTGCCCTGAGACCACAAAGGAAAGAAAGGTTTCATGCTTATTCATGGTTTGCTTCTGTTTTTCTCTTATTCCCTTCAGCAGTTTCACACTTATTAGTGGCATATTCTCTTTATTTTTCCTAGTCCTCTCTTCTCTTCTCATCACTTCACTTACTATTACACCCCAGTAATAACTTACCAAAGTAGTCTGTCCTTGGATGATCTTGTTCAATTAACCTTTTAAAATTTTGAAATATTAGAAAACAGTATTGTATCATCAACTGAATCTCATGTTCACTGGCATGTGAAAGACAAAAGAGTTTTGCATGCTAATGAGGCTGGGACTAGCTTCCTTGGGACTGAGATGAGGGGACCTGATGGATGGTTAGGGACAAGAAGTAAATATTCTTCTAGGAGGAATATTCCCAGCCCTGGTGAGCTACAGCCAGTGCCATTGTTCAAGACCTTGCAAGCTGATTCACGAGGCAATAATGAACAATCCCAGACTTATTCTTTCTCGGCAAAGTATATTTCAAGATCTTTTAAGAAAGTGCTAGCTTGAGAACTAAGAGACTCTTACTACTCCAGGGCTATTCTGTCAGGAACCAAGATCTGGATGACAATAAGTAGAGACACATTTTACTTCTGATGGAGTAATCACATTCTTCTTTCTCACTGACTCAAAGGTTGTTTTATTATTTAATTTAAGTCAGAAACTTATATGCATACCCAAAGTAATAGAGATCACAAAGAAGATGAAACATTTCATTACTTTCCAAATCTGTATAAACACAACCAATCAAACCAAAGTAAATCAAAATGCAGCTGAATAAATGGAAAGAAATTCAGTCTGTAATATCCATATTTTACTAGGCTCCCAATTGCCTTGGTCACTAATCTCCTAATAAACAAACAAAGAATGTGAATTACATGGAGCATATTTGTCTCTGAAAGTCGCCCTGGAAATGAACTGTCCAGATGTATTATAATCTCCTTGGCTCCCAAGGAAAGAACTAAAACCAGCCTGTGAAAGTTATTGGAAAAAAGTATTTGGTTAAAAATAAAGGACAGCTTCCCTCCCCTCTTTAGAACTCTCTGAAAATGGAAAGAGCTTTCTTTTGAGATAGTGAGTTCCTCTTCACTGGAAGTTTTTAAGCAGAAGTTGGCTGATATTACATCTAGGAGAAGCCACCATTCATTGGTTGGGGAGGTGGGCTAGATGTTCAATAAGGTTTCTTCCCATTCCAGGATTCTAGATTCACTATGTTACTGGGAATCCCTCATTAAAAGGCCATTTCTAGATGGATAAATTGTTAGAATTACAGGTATAAACATTTTATATGCAATCTTTACAAAGGGTGAAGTAAAATGATGAGTTTAGGTGATTATTTAGATGAATTTAAACCCATACCCCAAAGATAAATGCTTGCCTAACTTATTTTGAGTTTCTAAGTTGCATTTCATTATGGGGATTTATGCAGGCAATTATCTCAATTCTGTACTTCACTTTCCCTGCATTGGCATAATTTTTTTTGTTAGCAAGCTGGAGGTGGACAAAAGCATCTGCTACTGTTCTAACCACAGACACTTGGTTCCTAGCTGGAACAATTCCACAACTGAAGAAAAATGTACTTTGACCATATCTGTAACATAACTTGAGAAAAACTGATAAAGTCTGTTAACCATCTATAAATTCTATAGAAAAGACATCAAACACCTGGAGGCTTGAAAACATGTAGATAATTGACTGAACATACTACTTTGTATAAGAAGTTTAGTGTGATACAGAAAAAAGTCTTTGTAATTCCCATTGAAATGTAATTGTGTGGACAAGTCAAATCGATTCAAGTATTGATTCAGTACTTTCTAATATTTGACATCACTGAATAACCCCTTCTTAAAAATCATTCTCTCCCCTCTCCACTCTCTCTCTTCTCTATCCTTTGGAACTGACCTATCTTGGAGGGTAATTATACTTTATACCTACTCTCTCCCACCTTTCTTCAAAAAAGCTTAAATGTCATCTTCTGTAGAAGGCCTCTCCAAGTCATACAGGTACTAGTGTTTTCTCCTCTAAGTTAAGGGAATATAGAATAAGCATTTATGTGGCAACCACTCTGCAAGATGCTTTGACAAATATTATCTCATCTGGCCCTCACAATAACCCTGTGAGGTAGGTCTTATTATTATTTTTTTCACTTGGCAGAGAGTTTAGTTCCCCCAAAAACCACTTTCAGCAAATCCATTTAGTATCAGGATAACTGTAGTATACCCAAGGTCTCTTCTCCACCTTTCTTCCTCCCATCCCTACCATTCCTAACCCAATCCATTAAGTAATTTCCAAGGTGAGATGTCCACCAAGCTGGGGTATCCTGAGATCAGCACCAGTGTCTACCTGGAAAAAGGAAGTTAGTATGATGGAACAATTCAGCTTTCCCCTCTAAGACCTTTTTGATCTGCAAGATCTACAGTATAGGTGGTGCATATCCACTGGGGCAGTCACCTAGGTAATGGTGGTAGTGGTAGGGGAGATCTACACAAGGGGTTATCCTTTATCTCTCTCAACAAAAAGACTTATTTTTTTCTAAGGCTAACATCACCCCTCAAATTAATCACCCAGAGTGTGCCCACTTAACATCTCCCAAGACTGGTATCATTCACTCTCTGCCTAAAACACTAGGATGCATTAGTACATGCAGAAAGTTGGACCTTGCTGAATATTAAAACAAAAGCTATGATCAAAACAATTCCTTTTTCTTAGAGTACCTCTGGACAGATGACTCAAGGTAGCAACATCAAAGTCTCTTAATCCAGGGCCATTTCACACGTGTTATGGTGAGCAGCCTGGGATGCCTCATGCATACATTAGAAATTCTAGTATTAGGGAGCATAGCCCAGCCAGGCCTCCCCAAAGTGGTTCCAACCAGTGAAGAGGAAGATACCAGGTCCAGGCCTGATTGATGCTACAGTGCAAAGGTGTGAGAATGGTAATAGACACTTGGCTGGAGGACTCAGCTGACTGGAATAATGTGAACTTCTGAGGATGGATGTGAGAAATGCTGACACTGATCACTGACTCCTACAATTCCTGGTCATGAATAACTCCATAGATTGTCCCTTGAACCACAAAACTGCTGGTGCATACAGCCATGAGAACTTCAGCATCACTGCATGGGAATGTAATAGTAATGTAATTTGAAGTTCTTTTGTATTGCTAAACTGAGATGTTCTTAGTACCTAGTTCAAATTAAGCCTCTGTTAAAGAAACAGAATGTATGAACTCCTGTTGCTGATATAAGAGGAAGAGGCTGAAAAGGGAGGAGCAATACTTTATATAAGGAAAAGCCCCAGAGAAGGAGAGTCAGATCTTCTTAGAGCCAGGTTGTAGAGACTGAGAGAGGTCCAGGCTGGAAAGAATGACTTTTATTTGGGAACCTGGATGAAGTAATTTTGATTCTGGAAACCAGCTGAAATTTCTGCTGAGTCTGAGGGCCAGCTGCAGCAGCTGAGAAGCTGTTGAGGAGCTGTTGAGGAACTGCTGAGTCTGAGGGCCAGCAAAGTTGCTGAGGATTTCTGAAGGCCAGCTAAGTTGCTGAGGATTTCCAAGGACTAGATGGAGCTGCAGAAGACTGGGGAAGCATGACTGTGGTGCCATTATTTTATCTGTTTGTGGCTTTAGCCTTGACTTTCCAGGAACAGAGCCTGTGAAGGATATAAGGTGGACTGGATATAACTTCAGCGTGAACAGGGACTTCATGGCGAGCTGGACAAAGAGCTGGGAAGTCTGCATTTGAACCCAGGTAACTGTTTCATGAATACAAGTAGAAGCTGGGACCAAAGAAGGGTATCCAGGGAATCTGAGAGCCTATCCTGAGTAAAGCTGAAAGAAGACTTTACTTGGATACTGTGTTCTGAGAAGATTGTGATTTACTTGTTACCAAGGGGTGGATGGCCTGTGTATTTTCTGATGACTGAATAGTGAAAGATGACTGAATAGTGACTGATATGTAATTTAGTGTGCCCCATGAATGGAGAACTTCAACTTTTGTATTTTGTGACCCTTAAGGATGATTGAATGATTGAGTTACTAAGTGATTGATTGACTAAATGATTTTACTTTTTTCAAAACTTTGTGACCACTGTGGTGAAAACTATGTGGCCATCTTAGTGATAACTTGTTTGAATGCTGTATTTTTATTTTCTGTGATAAGTTGTAACATTGTGAATGTTGTGCCTTTATTTTCTGTGAATGTTTTGCTTTGATTTGTTATTGAATAGTGTTCACTATACTATGTAATCAGAACCTTGAAAAGCAGTTAACAACAGCATTCAGCATTCTTCTGGAAAGCTGCTCATGCTTGGCTTTACAGGGAGACAGATCCCTTCCATGCTAAGGTTGTGGGCAAAGAGGGGAAGGTGCAGGTGCCAGTACCCTCAAAGTTCATAGCAGAAGGGTGATACCTGGCAACTGATGTCCCAATGTGGGGTAGAATGAACAAACAGTGCCACTATTTTCTGTGGCTGCCAGCTGACACACCAGACCCTGGGTGACCTCTGGGCCTCAGCCAACAACAAATCCAGGAGTCCATCTCTCTCTGCCTAGACTTGGGCCCCATGAAGGGGCCAGAGGACTTGTTGCAGGCTGTGATGTGCCTGGGACTGTGGCCAGCTCTAGCACTGCTTGAGGGAAGCCTGGGAGAAACGGTAAGGCAAAGGGCACCTGCTGGGTACAGCCACTTCAGGGAGGCCTTGGCACAGTGCAGGGATAGCTGCTCCACACTGTCTCCTGGTGCAAGCCACTCCCTCTCCTGTTGCACTGATCCTCAAGTAGCTGTCCAGGGCCGCAGAGGCCAGGAGACTGCAGCCCAGTAGCCAGAGCAGTGGTGGAAGTGGCATGGCCAGGTGGCTGGAGTAGAGCCCTGGGGCCCAGGATACTCAGAAGCAGCAGCCCCACTGGAGCCACATCCCCAGACCCTCCCACCAGGCAAACCTCCACCTCTGCTAACCACAGCCTGCATCTTTGCCCTTGGCAGTACTTCAGAGTCTGGGGGAGGTAAGGGGCCCAGCAGCATGTCTCCTGTATGTCTTATTACTACTCCCATTTTATAGTTGAGGAAACTGTGTCAAACAGAAATTAAGTGATTTGACTAGCTGACATTGCTAGTAATATCTGAGACTGGATTGTCAGTAAGGACATCTCTATTCCAAACCCTGCAGTCTGTCCACTGAACTAATAACTGCCTAAGATTAACTTCCATCTATTCTGTATGTATTTTGAATATGCCTAGAATGTATGTGTTGAATCCCTCATTGAAAGGTATCTTTCTTTGAGGCAGAGGAATTTTTATGTTTTCTTTGTTTCTCCCTTGTTTAGTAAAGTCTTTAGCACACCGAAAAACCTTAATGTTGTTCCTTTGATGGATTCACCCTCTGTATACATACTCCCCTCAGGTAATCTCATCTACTCACACTACTACCATCTAGGTCAGATCCTTATCACAGGTATAGCTCTGGATTCCTGGCAAATTTAACATAATAAACAGAGTCACTAACAGAGTCAGAAAGCCTGGGCTTCCAAATTTTCCTTGGGAAACAAATGTTAATTATGAATTGCATGCAAAAATATTTGACATAATACTTAGACAAATCTCCATAGAGCTGGGAGCCAGCCCCCTGCAATAATTTACCCACTGCAGTAGGTAAATCAAACAAGATATGTCCTTCTGCTGGTGAGAACTTCTGTTCCTATTGTTAAAAGTCTTGCTGGGCTTCCTTTCAAATAAAGAATAAAGGGGTTCTATTCTGAATGCATATGCCCCTTATAACAATTTTTTCTCTCTGCGTGTTCTCCTGCAGAAATATTATACCATCATTTATTTATCATTGACTTTTTTCTGCTCAGTCTATGTCTGTTATACTTCTTGATTAAGTAGAAAGTTCTAAAATTTGTCCAGATTGGAAATTTTTATTTTTCTGTTCAATCAAATGGGATCCTGTCTCTATAATTATTTTTAGCATTATTTTTACTCATTATTTATAAATATGGGGATTGGAGGAGAGTAAAAAAAAAGTCCCATGGGGTAAAGAGACCATACAGAGCCTAGAGGCAAAGATCCAGGATATCTAACTATAAATTGATGTGCCCAATTTTTATCCCAAAAGAATAAGTCAACACTTAAACCTACAAATTTCCCCTCTAGTCTTTTACTTTCATTTATACCAGGATTTAATAATCCTGCTAGTTCACATATATAGTTTAAAATGCAATCAGCAGTAAGTATAATTAAGGCTAGGGTATTTCTCAGGACGTCTGGTAATAATATAAACCCCCTGGAAATTTCTATAAGAGTATTTCTCTGGTTCCATTCCTACTAAACCAAGAAGAGGCTATCTGTGAAATCCACATGGCACCAAATAAAAGGAATTTGGATAACAGTGTGGTGTTCCTGTCAAACTTCACTCAAATGATGTTATATTTCAATTTCCAGGGAGTGTAGAGAAATATGGCTTGTGATAAATAAGAGAATGTAAATTGCATGAGCACATTTCTTGGCTCCTACAGTGAACACCAGTGAAAATGGTTGCTGCAATACAAGTAAGCTATTAATCATGCTGTGTTATCCCCAGAGAATTTTGATTTCTACTTTATTTTGTCTTTTGCATCCCACAAACTACATTCTTAAACTATAGCCAATATGGTTAGCAGTAACCTACATTACCCCTTCAAAAGAACCAAATCAAACCAGGATGAAACAAAATTCTTTGTAGTTTGTTCTATGGGTAACCACACATTCCAGTTATCTGGAAATAAAAGTATTAAAGTTGATTTACTCTTGGCATTATGAGGCCAAATAAAACATTTCTTTCACAGCTGACTTATCTTTCTTTTCTGGAAGTTTTTTTTAAATTTTTTCCCCTGTAATAGTAATGAAATTTGAAAGAGAGAGAGAGAGAGAGAGAGAGAGAGATGAAGCTGTCACTGAACACTGATAATTGGTATAAATTCATTCATTGAGAGAAACACTGGTGTGCTTGTGGTTTTTCAAATATTTATAAGAGAGGAGATGCACCCTGGATAGTCAGATTCCAACTAATTTGTAAAATTCAAACTGAAACTTATAAATAAGCATCAGAGAGGACTCAACACATTGCTTCCCTCTTTCCTTGTCCTCACAGTTCTAGAGTCCTTTATGAAGATCTTTGCATTCTGTTCAGACATTGAGATAGTATTAAAAAAAACTATTGCTTGGTGGAACACTGAAAATTATTTTGTATATGCATATGTGATATCTTTTCTTTCTGAAAACCATTTTTGAAAAAAAAGAGACATTTTTGGCCTAAAGTCCTTGGTTGCTTTTACAAAAAACACAAAAGTTAGGTCATACTATAAAACTTATGCACACACAAAAAATAATATGACAATAATAAACATATTTACACTGGGAGTGGGGAGGGGATAGTTGACAGCACTAGGCCAAAAGCCTAGTACCAATTATAATTGTGGTTCTTGTCTCAGGGCATCAAATCTCATTAATATTGGATTTCACAAGGATTTATTGTAAAAGGAAACAACAGAGGTCAAGCCAGGTTTTTTTTTTGTTTGTTTTAATGGAACATAATAATATTAACCTTTTCCATATTTAAAGAAAATGAAAGAAAGATAAACTCCATATTTGCCATAGGGATAGGGACTGGATAATAATAACATGGATTATAATAATAACCCATTATATAATAATAATAATATAATAACAAAAATAACATGGATTAATACTATGGATATTAGGGATTCTCTGAGGAGGAAACTTCTTAAACAATGCAGGTCCCTAACTTCTCTGCAAAATAATAGCTTAAGGAAGGGGGTCAAACTGGGGGCCTACAGGCAGTAAGTAGGCAGCAAAATTCTGGGTGGCCAGAACCAGATTAAAATGTAACTGAGAAATGTTTAACAGGATAAATAGAAATATAATTCAACATAGACAATGAGAATTTTGGTTTTCTAAGTCAATATGTGGGGTTTATTTTCTGTTTGATTTTGACAACACTGGGTCAGAGAATTGTCTAAGTCACAGAGATATTAAGGTACTTACTCCATAATACATGTTAGAGAGAGAATTTGAATCTACTTTTTCTTGTGCTAAACCTGGTTTTGTCCATTGACCATGCAAAGTAAATGTATACCAAAAGAAAATTTATTTTGGAACTTTAATAATGTGCCCACATTGAGAACCTTGATTTTACAAATGACTCACATGAAAGAACAACAGATAATTTTAATCTGGAGTTCCATGAATGCCTGGAGCAGTTGCCTTCTGTTCTCTCAATTCAGAACACACAGGAAGTGATGAATTTAGGGAGGATTTTTAATGCATTTTTCTGGAGCATTATAGGTGTCCAGAATATTTATTTGACCTTTCCTTTAAAAGCCTTTGCAGGTAGAGCCACTATCACAGAGGAAGAGTGATGTAATCTATTAACAAATTAGCATGGGAACTGTTTCCACAAAGGTGGCTCTACACATCTATAACTAAATAAATCTGATAGGTTTGCCTAGATTTGAGAACAATTAAGGGACTTGATCAAGATCACAGAGCTTATAAGTGCCTGATCCATGATTTTCGCTCAGGTCTCCAACTCTCGAAATCTTTCCACTGCACCATGTTGTCTCTCCTTTCTGTTACACTGATATGGAATTCTAAATGTATTTCTCCATGACACTTATCTTTATACATGGTAGTTAAGAACAGCTGAAATAGTACTATGTGTTCTATACATTAGCTACATGGTAGTTTAATTAGGCTTCTTTGGGTTAGACTCAAGACCTAAGTATCATTTATGACATTTTCTCCTTGAAAGCATTTCCAAACAACGTTAGGGACAAAATCTGCTCAAAAAGTGGGATGGCCTATTTTTCATAAGTTTATGATATAATAATATAACTACTGTGAAAAGTGATGATAAAACTATAGAAAGAAATACAGCTGTATAGCATAGCTATAATTATAGTGGAAAAGAGGAACCTTCAGATCATACAACCAATTATTGAAGAAAGATTTAATATTCCATTTATCCAGAGCTAAAGAATTAAAAATCAGTACAAACACAGTTCAAATTACTTCCTGTAACCACTACTAACCTACTCCAAACAACCCAAAACTACCAGATTAATGAACAAATTAATTTTCAATTAATTGATTTATTATCCAACTGAAACAGTTTTGATTCTAAATTTTACTCAATCCCCAACTGATATAATCTTGAACATATTGATAACCAACATTTTTGTTGTTATTTTTTGAGTTCGAAAATTGATGGATTTTTACCTTCACTTAAAAAAAAAAAAGAACAATCCTGAGTGCTGCCTACAATTTGAACCCACAGATAATGGTGCATGAATGTGTTCTCATTAGGGTGGTATACTTACATGACCTAAAATGACTACCAATATGAAATGGCAATTCAGATTGGTTAATCTTGTATATTTGTAAGGAATTACATGTTGTACATAGTAGATTTATACTTTCATATGCAATCATTTTTTTAGCGTACTATTTTATTGAAATGCTTGTTTTCTTCCTTAAATTGAAAATAAAATAAAACATTTATCAGGAACATAAAATCTTTCAACACTTTGCTGGGTTCTGGGAATACTACAACAAAAATATAACCATTATTTCCCTCAAAGCTTTTGCATTCTACTTGAAAAAAATTAAATGTTCATAGACAAGTAAATATAAAATATATAAAAAGTAAATTTTAAAAATATTAATTTTGATGGAATGGGGACAGCCTCAGCAAGTGGTAAAGCTTTTTACTGGAAGTGGTACTTGAGGTGAATTATAAAGGAGTTTAGGATTTCAAGAGGTATAGATGAGAAGAGTGAGCATTCCTGTTATGCAATACACCTTGCACAGAAGGATGTTATGCATGGGGAATGGATAGTAAGCTGATCTGGCTGGAATAAACAGAAAAACTATTTGAGAAAATGTGAAATAAGTGAAATCAGAAAGACATCTAAAAGCAAGACTATGAAGAGCTTGACATGTTAAATGGAGAAATTTATGTTTTATCCTGGAGGAAATAAGGGACCAGTGAATATTTTCTGAGCAGGTCAAGTATGTACCTAGACCGATAGTTTATCCATATAAATATGTCAACTATGTGAATAATTAATTAGAAAGGAAAGAGAATGGAGAGAGGGAAAATAATTAGGAGACCATTCCAATAATCTAAGAAAAAACTAATGAAGGTCTAAACTAGGATGGTGATTATTTGAGGAGATAAAAAGGAAAGAACAAAATATAGGAAAAGTGGAAGTAACAATACTTAAAAATTAGTGTAAGAAAAGTAGGAAGAGATAGAGTCACTTCAAGTTGTTTATTGGAGTGACTGGAAGCCTCAGTCTCTTTTTCAGATTTGGAAACTACTCGGCATTTATCTAAAGGCATATCATTTACTGATACTTCTATGTTTACAAGTGATTAATATAAAAGAAAAAATTGAATTTATTAGAACACTTGTTATGTACAGAGTCCTGAAACAGGGAATGGGGAGATCAAAGGTGTAGATAAAAACATATGTCCCTAACTTCATGGCACATATATGAATAACTAGAATACAAAATAATACATTATAAGTTTATAAGAGAAGTGTGAGCAAAGTTCACTGCGAATTATGGGTTATGGAGGAGAGGTTATAAGTGAAAGGAAATATCAGGGAAAGTTTTATAGATGAAGGCATACTTAGCTTGGCTTTGAAACCTGCTTAGAATTCAAAAGATGGGGGAGGAGGGTCTCTTCCAGGCATGAAGAAGAGTATGAGACAAAGAAGAGATTCAGGGAAGTCTAGAGTGTGTATAGAAGCCAGTGAATTGTGTATTTTGACTAGAAGATAAATTATGCGAGGGAAAGAAGTAAGAGGCAAAGGCTGGAAAGTTAGAAAGACAATATAATTTCATAATGGATAGAGTATTAAACTTAGGGTCAGGAAGACCTGGTCTCAAATCTTGCTTGTAAAACTTACTAGTTGTGTTACCTCCAGCAAATTAGTTTTTCTTTGAGCTTCAATTTACTCATCCATGAAATGAGAGGGCTGGACTTTCCTGCTAATGGTATATATGACTCCTTCAGACAAACCAAATAAATCAACAAGAATCAGCAATGATAATAACACATCCAAGAACTTTGTGCCAGAGAATCCTTTAATAGCTTAACACTTCCACGGTGTGTTGCCTAGATTCATAATTGAGGGAACTTTCAGTTCCTTTAGTTCCTAAATTTTAGTTAGAAATTACAGGTAAAAAAGGCATTTTTTCAACATCCAAGTTCACAAGTCCTCAAAATCTATCCCTAGATAAGAACACTTGTTTTAGGACAATGGTTTATAAAGTGTTTTAAAATACCATTACTCTATCAGTAAAATAATAATAATAATTTCAAGCATATTATCCCATTAAACATATTAACTTACTTAGAAATCACATAAATATATTGATGTATTAAACTATAAAACTGATAGAAAATATACATTAAAAAAGGATATGATAATGAAGCATTATTTTGAAAATATACTTGGAAGGTATAACCAACATGGTGGAGTAAAGGCCTTGACTCACCTGAACTCTCCCCCCAAACCCTTCAAATTCCTTTAAATAATGACTCTACACAAATACTAGAGTGGCAAAGTGCACAAAAAAGATGGAGTGAAACAATTTTCCAGTCCAAGACAATTTAGAAGATTGACAGAAAGGTCTGTTGCACCAGGGTAAGCAGGAGGAAAGTTCAGCACAGGCCTTACCGGTACAGACTAGGCCTCAGCAAATCAGGAACAGGCCTTGGGAGTGGCAGCAGTGGCAAATTCCTGACCTCTAAGTCCACAGAAACCAAAGATAAGACAGGAAAGGTCTGTTCCACCTGGATGAGAGTGGAGCAGAGTCCATTGTAGGCCTTACCAACACAGCCATGGTCCCAGCCCCAGCACAACAGTAATGGGCCTTGGGGGTGACTGAATAAGCAGTGGCAACTGCTATTCCAGGAGTTCTCAGCCTATAGGGGGACAAACAACTGGTAAAAAAGGATATTACAAGCATTTCTTTATAAGCACTGAGGCAGAACTCTGTTGCTTTGAACATACTTGGATCTGGGTTATAGTACTGGGTGGCAGTATCAGGGTAAGAAGGAGCACTAGCATAGCAGAGCTTGTGGCCAAAGTGGTACAGTGATCCTCCTCCCAATTCCAGGGCAGAAAAGAGTGGTCATGGTCACTCACAGACCAGAGTACAAGCCAGGAGAATAGTAAACACCTCTCATTATATCATACTACCATGGAAGAACAGGAAATTTATAGGTCCCTAGAAGTGTTGCTGGAGATGGCTGCACAAAAGTCCTGAAGCTTGGGACAGTGCATACTCCACCATGGAAGCAGAGATCTACTTTACTAAAGAGTTAAAGGTCAAGTAATCGGCTGGGGAAATGAGCAAAAAGCAGAAAAAAAATATTGTCCATAGAAATTTACAATGGTGACAAGGAAGATCAAAACACACACTCAGAAGAAAATAACAAAGTCAAAGCTTCTACATCCAAAGCCCCAAGAAAAATATGAATTGTTCTCAGGCCATGAAAGAGCTCAAAAATAATTTTGAAAATCAAATAAGATAATTAGAGGAAAAATTGGGCACAGAAAATACTGTAATGCAAGAAAATAATGAATAACAAGTCAACATCTTGTTTAAGGAGACACAAAAAATATAAAAAAAAATTAAAAACTGAGTAGGTCAATTGGTAAAAGAGGTCTAAAAAACCCATGAGAAGAAAATCTTAGAAAGCCAAATTGGTGAAATAAAAAAAAGAGACATAAAAATTCATTGAAGAAAAAATAAATACTTAAAAAGTTAAACTGGCCAAATGGAAAAGGATATACAAAAGATCACTGAAGAAAATAAATCCTTAAGAATTAAAATTAAGGGGAGGCTATGTGGCATAGTGAATAGAGCACCAAACCTAGAGGCAGAGGACCTGAGTTCAAATCTGACCTCAGCCACATAACACTTATTAGCTGTGTGACCTTGGGCGAGTCATTTAGCCCCAATTACCCTGCCTTCCTCCCTCCAAAAAGCAAAAAAAAAATTACAATTAAGTAAATGAAAGCTAATGACTATGAGAAATCAAGAAACGGCAAAACAAAGCCAAAAGAATGATAAAAAAAAAAGGGGGGGGAAGATGTGGAATATTTCACTGGAGAAAAACAACTGATCTGGATAACATATCCAGGAATGATAATTTAAATATTATTGGACTAGCTGAAAACCATGATCAAAAATAGAGCCTAGACATCATATTTCAAGAAATTATTGAGGAAAAACTTTCCCCTATATTCTGGAACCAAAAGGTAAAATAGAAATCAAAAGAATCCACGAAATACCTCCTGAAAGAAATATCAGAATGAAAACTCCCAGGAATATTATAGCTTTTCTATTGCTCCCAGGTCAAGGAGTCAATATGTAAAACAATCAGAAAGAAATAATTCAAATATTATGGAACCATAGTGAGGATAACCCAGGATTTAGCAGCTTCAACATTAAAGGTTCTGAGGACTAAGCATATGATACTATGGAGGGCAAAGGAGCTAGGATTACAACCATGAATAATATGCCCAGCAAAACTGAGAATAATTCTTCAGGAGTTTTAAAAATGGATATTCAATAAAATAAAGGACTTTCAAGCATTCTTGATGAAAAGATCAGAGCTGAATAGAAAAACTGACTCAAGCATGAAAAGATAAACAAGAAAGGGAAATCATTAGAGACTTAATAAGGTTAAGCTGTTTACATTCCTACATGGGAAAATGATACATGTAACTCATAAGAACTTTCCAATTATTAGGGTAATTAGAAGAAATATATATAGACAGAGGGCATTGGTGTAGATTATAAAGGGATGATATCTAAAAAATAAGGAGGTGAGAAAGAAATGTAATAGGAGAAAAGTAAATGGAGAGCTAGATGGCATAAAATATCTCACAAGAAAGTGGCAAGGAAGAGAGGGGAAGAAAAGGGGAATGAGTAAACCTTACTCCCATTAGAACTGGCTGAAAGGAGGCCAGGTGGTTCAGCGAGTAAGAGCACCGGCCCCAGGGTCAGGATTACCTGGGATAGACTATGGGCTCAGATACTTAGCACCACACCCAGAAATAACTGGCTATGTAAACTTGAGCAAGTTACTTAATCTCAATTGCTTTAAAAAAAATCCACATCTATTTTGGGGCGGCCAGGTAGCACAGCGAGTAAGAGCACCGGCTCCAGTGTCGGGACGACCTGGGGATCAAATCCGGGCTCAGACACTTAGAATCCACCCAGAAACACCTAGCCATGTAACCTTGAGCAAGTTACTTAACCCCAATTGCTTAAAAAAAAAAGAACTGGCTGAAAAAAGAAATAACATACATACTCAGTTTCATATAGACTTCTATCTTACCCTACAGGAAAGTAGGAGGGAAAGGAGGAAGAGAATGATGGAAGGGATACAAGGGAGGGCAGATAGGGGAATGTAATAGTCAGAAACAAAACATGTTTGAGGAGGGACAGGGTGAAAGAAGAGAGAGAATAGAACAAAACAGGGGACAGGATGAAAAGAAATACAGTTATTATTAGCAATTGTGAAAAAAAAAACAGGTTTCTCTGATAAAGACCTCATTTCAATTTATAAAAAACAAGAGCCATTCACCAACTGATAAATTATAAAAAAATATGAAAAGTTTTCAGATGAAGTAATCAGAGCTATGTATAGCCATATGGGAAAAAAAGTACTCCAACTCACTACTCATGGGAGAAATGCAAATTAAAACAATTCTAAGGTACTGCTTTATACCTATCCCTTCCCTTTTCATCCCTTTTCTTGCTTTTCCTTCCCTATTCCTCCCTAATGGCTAATAGAATAGAAAAGGAAAATGACACATGTTGGAGGGAATGTGGGAGAAATAATACATTGATGCACTATTGGTGGACTTGTCAACTGATTCAACCATTCTGTAGAGTAATTTGGAACTATGCCCAAAAGGCTACAAATCTCATGTATACTCTTTGACCTAGCAATACCACTAGTAGGTCTGTATCCATAAAAAAAAACAAAAAAGGAAAAGGATCTATATATACAAAAATATTTGTAACAGCTCTTTTCTGGTGGCAAATTATTGGAAATTGAGGGGATGCTCATCAACTGTGGAATGGCTAAACGAATTGTAGTATATGATCAAGATGAAGTACTATCAATGCTGTAAGATATGATGAGCAGGATGCTCTTAGAAAAACCTATAAAGACTTACATTAGCTGATGCACAGTGAAATGTTCTGTGCAGAAAGTGGCAGCAACATTATAAGATGTTGGATGACTCAGCTACTATCAGTAATATAAGCAAGACAGCTCTGAAAAACTTAAGAAAAATGCTATCCATCCCCAGAGAAAGAACTGATGGTGTCTGAAAACAGATTGAAACATACTTTTTTGTCTGTTTTCTTTAATAACATGATTTATGGAAAAGTTTTGCATGATTACACATGTATAAACTAAATTGATAAATGAAATTGATAAACTAAATTCTCAATGAAGGAGGGTAAAAAGGGAAGAAGGAAGAAAATTTGGACTTCAGAGTTCTAAAAATGAATATTAAAAATTCATTTTACATGTAACTGTGGAAAAATAAAATATAAAACAAAAAAGAATACATTATACTTATTAGTAGTACACAAAAATTTTGTTCTTACTAAAATCTTGCTAATAATGATATTTTTGTGAGATCAACACAAGAAAATATGTTTCCTTACTGTCGAAAATTTTGCTTTAGTACTTTGTAACACAATGATTCAAAAATTAATGTCTGAGTTCAGTTTGTTTTGATGCTTGGCTTTAATGATTAACATACCTAAAAATGCCATATTTCTACACACATGTTTACAGATATGTATACATGTGTATATCTAAATGAAATACACTGTTAAATATGCTGAGTAAATCATGATACTCATTTTTATTTATCAAATATGCAATGAAATTGCAATTATGAAATTTAGCTAGTAAATTTCTATCTTCCCTTATAATTGTTCTTAGGGTGTTGTTTTTTAACAAATTAATCCAAAATCCATGGAAATTCTTAATCTGGAAAATTTTTGAATGAATCAGAAAATTCTATTTGTGACTTCTTTAAATGTATAGAAATAAGAATTTTTAAAAGTGGAACAACAATACAACAATTTTCTGTACACTAGATAAGGGTAAGTATCCAGAAAGAAAGGGGGATTTACACTGTCAAATGCAACAAAGAGGCCAGGAAGGATAAAGACTGAGAAAAGATAATCAGATTTGGCAATTAAGAAATCAATGGTATTTTAGTAAAGAACAATTTCAGTGCAATGAGGAATCAAAAATGTTGTCATTTATCCTCTTCAAAAATAAAGGACAAACAACAATAACATTCTGTCATATTACAAAATGGTTCTCTGGATGCAAAGTTTATGGAAACTTGTGCCAGCAGAAAAGTCAGATAGAATTGAGTACACATTATTTTAAAGGAAAATAATTAAAAAAAAACCCACAAGTATATTACCTGTTTTGCTGTGTTTGGATATAAATAAATGTGTGATTTACAGTGAATTCATGTTTGTGTTGCATAAGCCCAGCACCTCTACAGAGTCACTATCATCTTCTGCTATTTCTAAAAACCTCTGTGGATAACATTAGACAAAAGTATTCCCTTAGTGTCTGACAGCTCTGAGAAAATACTTTTGTTTTCAAAGGCATTTTTCATTCTGTGGTTCTCTACACCTGTCTTGGGGGTTGATATTTTTTTCTATCTCAAAGATGGGAAAGGAGGTTTCACTTTATCACTGGTCATTTTTTTCCCGTAGGTTGGTCCAGTGATGTCATCTTTGTATGAAATAATTTTCATCCTTTTCCTAGAAAGGTGAATGATCCTCCACATCTTTGGGTAGGATGATAAGCATGCTCAAGTAATTAATTTGGAAGAAAAGCTCAGAATTTTATTGCTTCAACATTTCACGGAGCTCTGAGAAAATATAGCTTCCATACTTAAAAACTGAATTGGTTTAGTTTTAATTTTTTTTATTCTGAAAGGACATTTTTTTGGTCACAACAGATACTTGTGTTTTTCAAAGTTTACCAGGCAGGTAGGACAGGGGAATGGCAAAGGAATATTATGCCTTACTTTCAACAAATTACCTTACAGCTTTCTCATACTGTATTTTTTAATAAGTTGGAGAGAGATAAGCGAAATATGAGGTAGAAGATGTATTTATACAAAATATCTAAAAAAAACTTAGCACAGTTTTGAGCTTTAAGAACATGAAATTCATAAATGCTAAAAATAACTAAATATCAAATGAAAGGTTGATTAACTTTTAAATCAACATTTTCTTAATATGATTCAACATAACCACTATCTGATACTATATACATGATTTTAGACAATTTTTGAGCATTGTAAAAACATTCATATTTCCTGCTCATATAATGAAGGGAATGAATGTAATCTCAGGCTTTAGATTTTTCAAAGAATGAGGTTTTGATGCATGTGCATCAGTTTTGCTCTATGGAGATAGACTGGGTTACTATTGGTGGCTAATCAAGAAATGACAAGAAGGAAAAGAAACTTGGCAGAGATAGAAATAACTGCTTCAACTAGAAAACTGGCAACCTCATTCCAGGATACATAAAGGAAGAAAGAGAAAGGGAGACAGATAAAGACATAAAGAGATGTTGAAATATGAATAATATGAGTTGATAGAACTCCTGGGAGACTGACTTAGTCTTATCAATTAAAATAAGATACAAGGTCATTTGTCAAGACAGTGAAGAAAAGGGTTGAAGATTTGAAAATAGGTAAGCTTTTGTAAGAAAGTTTTTGTAGGAAATGTGATAGGGACTTAATGTAATGACAAGCAAAATACATGTTTTTCCTTTTTATCTGGATTGAGCTTTAGCTAATCAAGTGCCTTTGAGCCTCACCTTTATTATATCAAGAATCTTTGACTGGAAACAGTAAATATTGTATTACCCTGAAGAGCCCTAATGAATTTGAAGCTCTCCCCTCTCCTTAATAGGTTAAATATAATCATATGGGGGATCTGTGGGAAGAGCTTGCAAAACAGTGGAACAGAAAGCGTGGGGCAAAGAAGGGCAGAGAAGAGAAAAGCACAAGCAGAGCTGGGAGCAAGCAGAACTGAAAGAGAGAATGCTTGTGATGTTGGTGCTCTGTATGTGTATCTGTGTAACTTTATCAGATGGAACCACTGTCTGTTGTTCTATATTGGTTTCTCAGACAGAAAGTGAAATGAGATGATAACAATGGGGTAATGTGTGTACATATTGTTGTAGCATGTAAAATGTTGTTTTCCTAGAAATAGAAACTTTGAAGAGCTTGGAGTGGAGCAGTCCCCATGAATTGAGATATGAAACAGGAGCAGAGAGCTGCCTATGTGTGAATCCAGGCAAGAGTTGGGAGCATCAGTCCATGGTGGAGGAGCTGTAGGATTTGGAAGCTAGCCTTGAGCCAAGATGAAAGAGGACTTTACTTTAGATACCCTGTATTGACTGATGAGATGTGTAATATACTGTGACCTAGGGGTGGATGGTGTTTGTACTTTCTGGTACCGCTTAAAGATAACTATAAGGTACACTGAATGATATATTTAAGACCATGTGACCATCTAAGTAATAAACTGTTATGTTATGTTGTTGTGAATGTTATGTTTTAGTTTCTTGAATGTTGTGTTTTAGTTTTTTGCTGAACAAATAGAAACTTCATTATACTATGCAATTAGACGCTTAAAGTTATTTGTAGAAGAAATCCTCAGGAGAGCTGCTCATGATTGGTTTTACAGTAGTTAATAAATGAATCAAATTATGATTGTGTAACAGTGACATCTCAAATGAGGTTAGATGAAATAAATTTGTAGAAAACCTAGTTATCAGGATTTCACAATTTACTACAAAAGCAATTAATAGGGAAGGCAGATAGAGAATCCAGGGTAAGGTATTACTGGGGGGGGGACTAAAAATTGAGGTATCATAGAAGAAGAAGACAAAAAATATTTATGAAATGGCAAACTATACCATAAATGCTATGGGAGGCATGAAGCAAATCCAGAATAGGTGTAATAGAATAAGTGAAGAGAGACCTGAGGTCAAGATGAGCTTAAAGAGTAGGTTCAGGGAGCCAAGATGGAGGACTAGAAGCATCAACTTGCTGAGCTCCCACCTGAAGCACCTCCAATACCTGTAAAATATGAGCCTAAACAAATTTCAGAGATACAGAACCCACAAGGTGACATAGAGAAAAAAAAATCTCCCACTGAAGGAAGCCAGGCAAGCCAACAGGAAGGATATCTTGCATCAAGCTGGAAGCTGAGACAGTATCACACAAGTGGTAGGGGCCCAGACCAGGGCAGCCCCACCTAGTGGCCCAGATGGGCCAGAGCAGACTTCAGGAGAGTGAATGACCAGCAGCTGTGGTGGTTTACAGACTTATCAACCCATAAAACCCAAAGAGAAAATAAAAATCAGCAGGGTACTCTGTTGGAACTGGGTGATGGAAGAGCATGGTCTGGCTCCTGTCCCGGGGTGAGAGGTGTCAGAGGCATTGTGGCTGCAGCTGCTGCCATCTGGATGCCTTTGGAGCTCCTGGCTTACAGATTGTAGGGGAACCAAGCATCCATTCAGAGGGTAATCAATCTTGCTTTGACCTTCTTGGATCTGGGTCACAGTCTTAGGCGGTGGTCTTGGGATGAGAAAAGCCAATTTTCCAGATCTTGTGGTGACTTTAGAGAGGATGCCCACCTCAGACTGCTGATAAAATTTGTAAAAACACCAGCAATTTGGGACAAATCTCTCTCCACTCTGAAAGCAGAGTTCTACTGTGGCAAAGAGCTCAAAAGTCAATTAATTGGCTGGCAAGATGAGCAAGCAGAGGAAGCATAATCAAACCACAGAATACCTTTTTGGGGACAAAAACGATCAAATCATGAAACCAGAAGAAGTCAACAAAGTCAAAACTCCTGAATCATAAACTTCCAAGAAAAACATGAATTGTTTACAGGCCATGGAGGAGCTCAGGAAGGATTTTGAAACTCAAGTAAGATAAGTGGAGGAAAAATTGGGAAGAAAAATGAGAATTATGAAAAAAAAACCAACATGAAAAGTGACTCAACAGTCTGTAAAAGGAGACCAAAAAAATACTGTAAAAATAACACCTTAAAAAAGACTAACACGAAAGGCAAAAGAGGCCCAAAAAGGCAATAAGGAGTAGAATGCCTTAAAAAGCAGAATTGCCCAGATGGAAAAGGAATTTCAAATACTCACTGAAGAGAATAATTATTTCAAACTTAGATTGGTGCAACTGGAAGCTAATGACTTTATGAGAAATCAAGATAGTCTAAGACAGATCTAAACAAATGAAAAAAATAGAAGGCAATGTGAAATATCTCATTGGAAAAAAACTCTGACATGGAAAATAGATGCAGGAGAGATTATTTTAAAAATTATTGTACTACCTTAATGCCACGATAAAAAAGAACCTAGAAATCTTCCTTCAAGAAATTATCGAGCAAAATTGCCCTGATATTCTTGAACCAGAGGGCAAAATATCCCCAAAATAAAACTCATAGGAATATCATAGTCAAATTTCAGAGCTCCCAGGTCAAGGAGAAAATATTACAAGCTGCCAGGAAGAAATAATTTGAGCATTGTGGAAACACAAATAGAATAACACAAGACTTAGCAGCTTCTACATTAGGGGACTGAAGGGCTTGGGATATGATAATCTGAAGGTCAAAGGAGCTAGGATTAAAACCAAGAACTACCTACCCGGGAAAACAGAGTATAGTGCTTCAGGAGAAAATATGGTCATTCAGTGAAATAGAGGACTTTCAACATTCTTGATGAAAAAAAAAAACAGAACTGAAAAGAAAATTTGACTTTCAAATACAAGAAGCAAGAGAAGCATAAGAAGATAAATAGGAAAAAGAAATCATAAGAAACTTGTTAAAGGTGAACTATTTCCATTCCTACATGGAAAAATGATCATTGCAACTCATGAGACTTTTCTAAAAATGAGGATTGTTGAAGTGAATTATACATACACACACAAACACAAACACACACATGTATATATATGTATATGTGCATACATATATGTATATATAGGAGGCTATGTGTGTATAAATACATATGAGTGTGTGTATATGTGTGTACATGTACACATAGACAGAATGCACAGGATCAGTTGAATAGGAAGGGATGATATCCAAAAATAAAATTAAGAGGTGAAAGAGGAATATATTGGAAAGAGAAAGGGAAAGTTAGAATAAGGTAAATTGTCTCATATAAAAAAGGAAAGAGAAAACTGTTACAATGGAGGGAAAGAGGAATGAGGTGAAAGGGAATGGATCAACCTTTCTCTCTTTGAATTTGGCTTAAGGAGGGAATAATATACAAACTCAATTGGGTACCTTACCCTACAGGAAAGTAGGGGGGAAGGGGATAATAGTGGGTATGATAGAAGGGAGGAAAGGGTAGGTAGAAAGACACAAATTTGTAAAGGGACAGGGACAAAGTAGAAAATAGAATAACTGGGGGGCAGGATAGGATGAAAGGAAATAGAGTTAGTCTTTCACAATATATCTATAATGTAAACGTTTTGTGTAACTACACATGTACAACCTATGTGGAATTGCTTGACTTCCCAGTGGGGGTAGGTGAGGAAGGAAGAAGGGAAAGAATCTGCAAATCAAAGTTTTAAAAACAAATGTTAAAAAATAAAATAAATTGTTTTTTTTCCCCATGCAACTGGGAAATAAGATATATATGTACTGGGGTATTGAAATCCATCTTGTCCTACTAGAAAGTTAGGGGGGTCATGAGGGAGGATATAAGAGATACCATATTGGGGGAAGGGGTACTCAGTAGGCTTGCTACTTTGTGGTATGTTATGGGAATGGGAATTTAAGATCTTCCTTGCCCCCTAGGCCCTTTGATAGGCTTAAGTGCACCTGGAGCCTGTGGATGCCCACAGGAATGCCCACACCTTGGTGCTCTGTGATTGGGCAGTGTCTCAAAAGGGTTGTTACATTGTCTGAGCCAGGAGAAGGCTATATAAACACTGATATGAGGCTTTGTTTTGGGCCTCACTTTGAGAATTGTATGATTTCACCAGATGAGACTCTGGAAGCCATTGAGGCCCTGGCTTTGAAAAACCCAGATGTTGATGCTTCCCTCTCTGGTAATTGTGACTACATATGGATGTCATGGTCAGACAGTTGGAGTCCTGCCTGCTTAAATGTTTCTCTGTCTTCTTGTAATCTCTGCTTGTAACCTCTGTATTCTCTGAAGTTCAGGGTGTTGACCTTTTTCCCCTGAAATAGATCATAAAAAGGGAAAAGCATCCCCATGTACAAAAACATTTATAGCAGCTCTTTTTGTGGTGGCAAAGAATTGGAAATTGAAGGGATACCTATCAATTGGGGAATGCCTAAACAGTTGTAGTAGATGAATGAAATGGAATACTATTGTTTTATTAGAAATGATGAGTAGGCAGACTTCAGAAATAAACCTGGAAAGACTTACATGAAATGATGTTGACTGAAGTGAGTAGAACCTGGAGAACATTGTACAGCAAGAGCAAAGTTGTGTGGTGGTTAACTATGATAGACATCTCTTTTCATCAATACAGTGATCCAAAACAATTTCAAAATACTGATGATGGAAAATGCTAACTAACCACATCCAAAGAAAGAGCTATAGAGTCTGATTTCAGATCAAAGCATACTATTTTCCCTTTTAAAAATTTAGTGGTTTTCCCTTTTGTCCTGATTCTTCTTTCACAACATGACTGATGTGGATATATGTTTAACATGATTGTACATGTGTAATTTATATTAGATTGCTTGTTGTCTTGGGGAAGGGGAGAGAAAGGAGGAAGGGAGAAAAATTTGGAACTTAAATTTTTCTGAAGGTGAATGTTGAAAACTGTCTTTACATATAATTGAAAAAAATGTTATTAGTAAAACAAAAACCACAGTGTAAAACACTGTGCTAGTTAATGGAAGAATACGAAGTTTGAATAAGATATCTGCCTTTATGTACCTTATGATCTGGTAAGAGAATAAGATACATATGTAATTGTATTAAAAAATGCATGATAAATGTATCAGAGAAGGAAAACAAATAAAAGCAATAGCTTTATAATGTCTTTGGTTTATTTTAGGCCTTACAGATATGTGATATTCTATTCACAACTATTAATAGGCATATTTAAGGCATAGGCAAAAGAAGTTAGAAGGGATTTCTTATTTACATTATGTAAATTTCCATTCTAGCTAATTTTCATACTGTACCTTAGTAATCATTCTGATCTTTCCAGTTGTCAGGGATTTAGAAAAAAAAAATCTCTCCAGATTTTACACATGACAGAATAAAAATATGCTTTCAATTTTATCATATTTTTGAGTGATTTGTTTTTTTTCTGACGATACATTCTTAGTCAAGCTATATAAACATTACATACAAAACTAAAATATATATAAATATATATATGTACTCCGTCTTCCAAACCCTTACTTCAAAAAGAAACCTTTCCGTTAGTATAACATAGAATCAGAGAATCAGAAATCTAGAGGTGGAAGCTATAATAAAATCATCTGGTCCAGCCTTTCATTTCTAAATTCACTTCCACTCAAACCACTGAAAACACATGACTGTCTCCTGGAAACAAATCCAGCTGAAGATCAATAACCAATTCCAGGGTTAAATAACTCAATATCTGGCTTAAACTTTCCTCCTTTCTAGACAAATTCCCTTGTTAGACTCGAAACTAATTTCCTTTTTAAGTACCTTCAGTGGAGATAAGAACATTACCTCAGGACTATTTATTGTTTCTTCTTAAGAACAACAATACCCTGGGGATTCAATTATATAGGGTGACACCAATATTATTTTCCTATCCTATTTTGTATCTTCTGTATCTCAGAAGTCATTTATTCTTCTTTACATACATTTTCCCTACTGATTTTTCTTTTCTTTCTTTTTTTTTGGGGGGGGGGGGCGAGAACTATTTCTCTAATTTGACAATATTGAAATTTAGCCCAGTTCATTATGATTCACTGACTAGGATTAAACACAACCTACAGATAGATAGATAGATAGATAGATAGATAGATAGATAGATAGATAGATAGATAGATAGATAGATAGATAGA
>NW_027185601.1:1780644-1784136 GCF_028583685.1 Petaurus breviceps papuanus | reverse complement strand
AGATAGATAGATAGATAGATAGATAGATAGATAGATAGATAGATAGAAAGATAGAAACAGACCAATATCTATATTATTTATGTCTTAATTAAAATACAAACTGTTGTCAAGTGTTTGAAATATGTCCTGGGCAAAGGGCATTAAGACTCATCTTTTATATTTAGTGACCAGAAACCTTTTTATCTTTCTTGAGATTAATATCCATACCTGTTAGAAAAAATATTTCATCAGAAATACAGAGAGAAGAGTAAATGATCACAGTGAATTATTCTTGAAGAACACCGAGTATTTTTTTTATTTACCTTGTTCATTTAACTTACTATTCAATAGAAGTAGTTAACTCAAAACCCTCCATTAATAAAGGGTTATATTTAGAGTAACAGTGACCACTAAAGATATTTCTATGGCCTACTTATGGACAATTTCAATAGAGAATATGATTTCACTGACCTGATGAAATGTCGATTTGATTCTTTTTGTTTAATGTGATGTTGATACGGACACCAACTTTGCTCTCAGTGAGGTCAATCTCCACATTCCCTAAACCATCTGCAAAGTTGCTGAAGAGCAGAAGGCCATTGGGATTCCACGTCCTGAACTGGAAACTGACTGAAAATAGGTCCTGGTTGGGGCGGCCAAGTACCTCCAGATAACTTGTAGCATTGAAGAACACAGGGACTGTATGTGGCTCCACACAAGAAAAACTTAAATTTCCCTAAAGCAAAAACAAACACATGTACCTCCTGAAGATAACCAAATTCATTTTATAATCCAGTGGTATATTTGTGAATCCCCAAGTTTCAAACCAAAGCATAAACTTATTCCAAATACTCACTGAAATACTTGAGACCATGGCATGAAGACAAATGGATGAATATTTCTTCATGAATCTACATTCTGTGTTATCCATATCACATTTATAAGCCTATTAAGCCGAGGTGTACAATATATCCCTATTACTTGTAGAACAGGGAGAGATGATATTATGTGATGCATTAGTTAGACAAATGTGATTACTGATGACTCTGTGTGTTTGTGTGTACATGTGTAAGGATGCAATTTTGTCGGTGGGAAGATATCAGATATGCTTTTGGAGTCTTTATTTCTGATTCTCAATAAATCTTCCCATGGTCACAGCTTCATTCATAAACCCAGTGTGGAGGGATGGGTGTCAATGCCTTCTACTGAACATTAGCTGGATTATAACAGATATGCTCATTAATATATCATTTACTGCTCTCAGATGAAAGAAAGAATAGCACTTTTGTTTCAGTGTGTAGAAAGCTGACATTTTAGAGCAGAAGTTCTTGTTTCGCTTTCAGAACCAAGATATATGAGCTTTTACTTTGACACTGATCATCACTGATAATGCCGCAACCCCTTGCCTTTTCCTCAGATTCATAGCACTAATTTCAAAAGCATTAAAGAATCACGATACTGGAACTGTGATGCAGGAGATTACTGGATTTTGAATCAGATGCCCTAGGTGTGAATTACAGCTTTGCAACTTATGACCTGTGTGAATTTGGACTAATCATTTCCTCTGTCTGCAAGCTCTCAACCTTTCTTTTATTCTGTCTAATACTTTTCAGTAGGATGGAAAAATAATTTGGAATATGTAATTATAATAATTTAAATTTAAGATCATTTGAGGTAAATAACAGCTTTGGAGGCTTATTCCTGCTCCCCCATTTGACAATAATGGAAGTGAAGTCCAGTGACCTGATCAAGGTCACTAGCCTTATTAGAAACAGAGGCAACAGGAGAACCCAAGTTTCCTGATCACTGTTTTATTGCTGTTTTTATTATTAATGTTTTAAAATTTTTTTAAAGCTCATAAAACAAATAAGTCATACCTCTAAAAATCCAAAGCCTCACTCACTTGGCCACAAAACAAACTTGGTTTTTTTTTTTTGGTTGTTTGTTTTTAAAGATAATTTTTATCCTGGTAAATAGATACTCAAGGAAATGTATTAACTCACTCAGATTACTAAAAGGACAAGAAGAGAATTATTCAAATTCCTGCTGTGTGGAAATATAGCCAGATTAATTACACAAAAGTTTCATTCTATGTTTGTGGTTCATGCAGTAAGACAAATTCATAGGAGAGCCTATGCTATATAAGATATATCTGTAACTAGCGTGTGTGGGGGGGGACTGGAACACGGCCACAATTCACTGACACATAGGTGGAGCCAGCCGTTTCTTATAGTGGTTATCTGTTTTGCTGTTACTACACCTCATGGTCTGTTTTCTCACCCTGCCCTAGGCCATTTCTTCACAGTGGGTCCCATAATCATGGTATTGTCTGTCTCCCATAGCCTTATTTTTCCCAGTACTTTCCTTCTTCCACTTTCTCTCTGGAGTTGAGGAGTTGATTACCATTAACTATGTCCTTAGGGAATGGGCTGGAATCTCTGAGGAGATGAGATATCCTGTTTAATATATGACTTCAACTGGACAGATTTTCTTCCATGACAGATCAAGCAACTTCCATAGTTGAATTTATTGGAAGTGTAAGGGTTAGTAAAGTTTTGAAAATAATACATATTCTTGTAAAGATTAGGTGATTTGGTGATTTCATTTAATTCCAAATCTTGCTTGCCAGGCAGTCATATTTTAGCACTGTTCATATAGCCACTGCTATATGTATGCTGCTCTGGTAATTTGACAAATTAATATATATGGCCTAAAACTGGGATTATGTTCAGACAGTCTGATAATAATTCACAAATTCGAAGTCTACACATAAAATAGTGAAAGAGGCAATTAAACCAATGATCTTTGCTGAAAAAGATTTTGATAACTTGAGGGAAAAGTACTATTTTTGCTGAAATTATTTGGATAAATTGCCTTGGCTCCCATTCATTTTTAATGTGTAGACACAGTCTGTAAAAAAATGACATTTTCATCGTGTCCTTCAGATTTGTTTTTCCCTCCAAACACTTACATACCCTAAAATGCCATGGGTCTTTTATGCCTGTGCAAAACCTCAGCACATTAACAATCAGATCTAAGGCTTCATGTCTCTTTGAATTAATATCCAAATTAAATTTCCTTTAAACCTTCAGAGATGATTATTTTAAAATATTTCCTTTTAGTGATGAAAGGTACTGTCTTTGCATATTAACTGGGCTGTTGGACCTGACCACATACTTGAATCATAAGAACTGTCTCTATGTCAAAGTAAAAGGTTTTTCTTGAGTGATCAGTGGAACACTCTGCAGCCTGGATGTAATGAGGGAAAGTGGCAGTGTATTTTGGGTGTCAATCTTTCACTGAAATGTCAGCCTCTGGCATCTTTGAAAGCAAGTCTCATGCACAAATATTTGCTCTCGTCTAGAAGTTCTTTCTATATAATCCCCAACTTCTCTTTATTTTGCCTACAGCTTTCAGAATGAATTTAAATTCTGGCTCTAAATTTCATTCTCCTGCTGGGAATGTAGTGTGTGTGTGTGTGTGTGTGTGTGTGTGTGTGTGTGTGTGTGTGTG